>NC_090227.1:36610004-36875004 GCF_024489055.1 Chanodichthys erythropterus | reverse complement strand
CTTAACGAGTTTATAATGGCACAAGGGTGAGTAAATGATGATAGAATAATCATTTTTGTGTGAACTGTTCCTTTCCTGAAACACAGTTGGCCTACTGATGACTTCTAAGGACAGAAAACCTGAAGGAATCTGGTTTATTCAGTTGGCTTGAAGTTCATTATAAAGACATTTTTAAAAGCTGAAGTGATTCCCTTGTTTTATTTATTAGTTAGAATATGCGTAACTCAATATTTTAATTAATTAATCAAAGCCTACTGATTAATCAGTGAAATAATCGATGAGTAGTCAATTAATCGATTATCAAAATCATCGTTTGTTGCAGCCCTACTGTAAATACAGTACATAATGTGCACAGCATTCCATCTAGATGTATATCACTTAATTGTTAGTTTTTATTTTAATTCCACTTATATAACACATAAATCATGTCCATGTTTTTTCTTACAGTTGTTAACACCAATGTTATTAGGCACTGGTTGCAGGCCACCCACAGTCCTGTCAGCTTGCATTTTTGGTTACTTTTCGGCAAAGAATAGGTAGTGAACTACTTCTGTTTGTAAATGATCACATGATGTTGGACTAAAGGAGAAGAACTTCATTTTTAGCTTTCTTTTTGCATCCTTTTGTATTGAGCAGCTCTGTTTCTGAGCATAGAACATTTCTATAGTACCGAAGATCCACTCTGAAGCGTTCAAGCAGATGTTGTGCAGTACGTTACGGGTGTCCAGTTTTGCTCCTGGAGGGCCAAAAACATCCTGCAGTTTGGCTCCAACTTGCCCCAACAAACCTGTCTGGAAGTTTCGAGTAATCCTGAAGACCTTGAATAGCTGGCTCAGGTTTGTTTTGAGTAGGATTGAAGCTAAACTCTGCAGGACAATGGCCCTCCAGGAGCAGGATTAGACACTGTGATGCTTTTCAGATGAATATCAAGGGTTCACACTTTACACACGGAACAGCGTGTATGTAGAGAACAATGGCACATGTGTCAACTGCAAAGTATGCAGAAAAAGTGTTGGTTACATTGTCAGATTACAGACCACGAGGCCGTCTTTGTGGTGGAACTGTGATGTTTCTCAAAAAATAGTCACACATCTGAAGACTTTGACATGACAATCAAACACAGAAGTGTAAAAAGTAGTGAGAATGTTTAATTTAGTCATAGTATGGGTACTGAAAAGTAAAAAAGTTTCATTTCTGTTCATTGAATTATATTTACATACAATACTTCAACTCATTTTTTAGCTATATTAGTCTTTAAAAATCCAGTTGAACTCGTACTTGAAATTGAAATGAGTTAAATTGTTTAGATGAGATAAATGGGGAAAAATTTGTACCATGACTTCCTCATCATTTCATTTTTACAGTGAACCATTTTCCTTAGGAATGTAATTAAGTAAAAGAACAAGGGTTTTAGTTTTGCAAGTACTTCAGTAAAGAACAAATTTCCAAAAATACACCACAGCATACCAGACTTAAGCAACATGCATGTCTATAAAGTTCTTTTCTCAGCAACATTTAAAATGAGAAATAAGAATAAAGTACATACAAGTGAATATTCTTGCTCTGTACAATAGTTCACAATTGTGAATTTGATTGCACCATATAATGCTACTACAAATGAATGTTCAAAAGGTGTGCATTGTTTAAAGAGGTGTGTTGGGCTTGTTTCTATTTCTGTTGATGTAATTGGCAGCCTAAATGATTAGGACAATTCGACAACTTACAGCAAAAGAAAGTTTGAGATTGTATCATTACTGCAAATAGCTAAATATTCAAGTTGACACACTGAGGTAGATCAATACAGCTGTAGATTAGTCATTTGTTATGGGTTTACGCCAGTAACAACATCTGTAGCAGATGTATTTTGACAGAAACTAGGTTATCATGTATTAAAAAAAGGATTTTTGACAACAAGCGAAGAGGCCAGCAAGTTCTTACCTCTTTCCAGATAAATTAGTGGACGTGTTTTCTTGTGGAGGACATGACTGACAACAGCAGTAACCTTACACATCCATCTGGAAGTGGCAGTAGTGATGTCTGCGGAGAGACCTTTTCTGCTTGGACCGGTTTGTCTCTCCCGGGCGGGGTTATGACCAGTTTTGCAACAGTAACCGGAGTTTCAGGTAGTTAGAGTGCACTGTAGAGTAAAAAGCTTTGTGTTTAAATACTTTAAAATGTCGGTGAATACCCCTAACTATTCATCTCACTTTAGTGGTGTTCAGTGACATTTTATGCTTTGAATGTATGTATAATTTGGTTGTTTTTTTGTTTTTGTTTTTTTCTTTTGTTTTTTACTTATCATATCTGAAAGAAATATTTCCTTTCCAATGCTTCTCGGGATTGAACCTGCAACGCTTATATCGTTCAGATATTGTCCTCTATTTTTTTTGGTCTGCAGGCAAATTCAGTGCCACCTGCTGGATCATTTTCTTATTGCATGTATATGGTTTAATGACGATGATAGTCATTAAATGCAAAACAAAAATCAATAAAGTAGCTACACATCTTATGTTCAGCATGTTTGCAGTTTATGAGTTACTGCAATAATCATATTTTTTGGGCTTAGTCTTTTATTTATATTCCGTATTTTTATTAATAGGTTATTTCTTAAAGATGAGCAGTGAAGCATTTTTGTTAAAATAGTAATAGTTGAAGATTTTGCAAACTGTGGTGAAATGTAACCAGCATGTATAAAGCAACATGTGAAGCTATTTTCATATATATATATATATATATATATATATATATATATATATATATATATATATATATATATATAAAAATACGGAATATAAATAAAAGACTAAGCCCAATATATATATATATATATATATATTTATTTATTTTTTGGGCAGAGTCTCTTATTTTTAATCCGTATTTTTATTATTATATATATATTAATAAAAATACGGAATATAAATAAGAGACTCTGCTCAAAAAAAAAAAAAATTATATATATATATATATATATAGTATATATATATAGTCATTGAAATTGTTTCAAGAAATTCCCATAAACTTGTAGAGCAACTTCATGATTTCATACAGTCTGTGTCATATTAACAAATACATTTAATTTTTCTGGTCTTTATGTTTAATAAAACCCTAAACTAGATCATGGGCAAAATATCACCATTTTCTACGCTCTGAAGTTCCATGTGCGCTGACTGTGTGTTTTTCAGAGATGCAGTATGAAGGCACATAGAGTGAGTATTTGAGGGTACAATGAGGTTTTTAATAAAGCGGACAGATTCTAATGTTTGGGACTTCACATGTGGACAAAGTCTACTCAAATTCAAAGAATTGTTCACTTCAGTTTGCACAGAATAAGCGAGAGAACCTATGTTACACAATAAAAGCCAATATCTTTACTTTAGTGAATGCAGAATACAAATTTGTACAACAATCTCTAGCATAATATCTTAGTCATTCAATAAAAAGTTCACTAGAATATTTATTGTATAATGAAGATAAAACAACACATTCAAGGGAAATATAATGCAGATTAACTTAAAGTTCTCTCTCATGTTTAACTTTTTTTGTTGTTGTCCTTTTTTTCCTTTTTTTTTTTTTTTCTTTTTTCCTTTTTGAAACATCTTGTTTCAGTTATGGCAACAAAGTCCAGCTTGTGCCGCCAAACGGTTTGAGCGTCCAAACCGCAAACAGCTTCTTGATGTGAACTAGTAACTACAAACAATTACCAAATACATAATTCTGATTTAGAAAAGCCATAAAGCAAAGCAGTGTACTCTTGCACAGCAAAGTGAAGAAAGTAAGCAACAAACAATTGTTTTCTCTTTATCCCTTCCTTTCACATTCAACAGTTTGTGACGCAGCACTCCGCACCAAAGGATCGGCCTCCTCCCTTCAGATCTCTCATGTATTTCTCATGTGCATTTATAGGGACCCCTGATGTGAGGGTGATTTTGTTTTCGATGAAGTCAGAATGCAATGAGTGATATCAGATTTGATTCCGAACACCAGCAACTCTTTGGAATAAGGCTCTAATTGTGCATGTAGCAGAGAAACTCCCTGATTCCTAATCAAGCACTAATGTTGAGTGTTTGTGTGTGCATTCACTGCAGTATGAAAATCCTGCATGTTTTTAATCCTCAGTGCTTTCACAACACTGGGCTGGCATTATTGCTTGTCTACCCTGAAAAGCTTTGATTGCGATCAACTTTAAATGATTTTGACAGACATCGTAAAACTTTCTAACAGTGTTGGGGATAACGCATTGCAAGAAACTTGAGTTACGTAATCAGATTACTTTTTCAAGTAACTAGTAAAGTAACGCATTACTTTTTCAATTTACAACAAAATATCTAAATTACTTTTTAAAATTTATTGACTGACAACTCTCCTGTCATGTTGAGAGAAATAAAGTGCAGAGGTGTTGTGTGAACATGATGGTTATTGTAGTTCAAGACTAAATGTGAACATGCATTTACTCATCTCACTTGCCCGAAAATATTTGGTATTCCTCAAAACAAATAAAAACTGTGAAATGCAATCCAGAATTGTATGCAAACCTGTAATAATCAAGCATTATTAATTACACAAATATACTTTATGCATTTAATCTCACTTTATTAAACAATGTCTTTGCTGCTGACCTTCAGTGATCTCTTTTAACCATACTAATTATTCATTTCACTATTGGTGTGAAAGGGCCTTAACATTTGCCAAAAATACAACTTTTTGTTGTCGTTACAAAAATCCCAGGTGAGAAAAAGTAACGCAAAAGTAATGTAACACTTTACTTTTCATTAAAAGTAACTAAGTTAGTTACTTTTTAGGGAGTAACGCAATATTGTAACGCATTACTTTGAAAAGTAAGTTTCCCCAACACTGCTTTCTAATGGGTTTCCAAGTGTGACAACAAAGCTCGTACATCTGAGATTAAATCTAAAGCTATACCTAAAGCATTTGCATGGCTCTTGTGGTTGTCATATTTAGTGGGTGTGCCTTTATACGCAATGTTAAAGGGATAGTTTACCCAAAAATGAGAATTCGGTCATCGACATCTTCGCTTTTATGTCTCATTTAATGAATATCAATGGATTCCAACATTGTTTTGAAAAAAAAAAAAAAAAAGTTTCTTTTGTGTTAAAAGTCATACAAATTTGGAATGACTTGAGAATGAGTAAAGGATGACAGAATTTTTAGGTGAACTATCTCTTTAATATGCAAGCACTTAAGGACAGAGGGTTAACAGTCATTTTCTCATTCATGAACTAGGCAACATTGTATGATTAATGGGCGTGTGATAGTATAATATGCATGGTTTTTAATTTTTTTCTTCTCTCAATTTATTTTCTTTTTCTTTTTTATTAAGAATTCCACTTTCGATGTGAATGCTTTGTGCTCCTGACTATGTGTGGGTTGGGGACTGCATAGATTAATATCAGCTTATTGCCAGTTGCTGTGGTGCTCAAGAGGGCAGGGAGGATGTGCACACTGACCGAATACATAACAAATCTGAAGAGGAAAGCCTCCGATGGCAAACTTGAACATACAAACTTTTTGTGCAATCCAGTAGAGATATCATGTCCAAGTTTGTTTGCATTGTCTAGTATTTCCAACTTTAGCTGCTGAATCCCCTGACGCTTTGCCACCTGAGGGGCAGTAAGGTGTGATGCAAGCCGGAGGCCACTGTTACCAGACGCTTGTGCCGCACAAACAAACAGCCACACGTGAAGAGCCCCGTGATGGGGAGATATGCACACATACAGCAAGAAACGCGACGCCAGAGAAAGCTACAGCACCCCCTCTTGTCCAGCAATACAGAACATTGCGACTGATGCCTCCTTAAGGTGTCTCCTTTACATTAGGGAATCTGTAGATGAGCCAATTCACAAAATAACTTGAAAGGTGTTCTGTACATAGTATGCATGTATGTATGAATGAATTAGGGTTACTTAAAGATATGGTATTTACAATTTCTGAGGAATTTGGTTGAAATGAATTGAATAGGGTTTCAACAAAATGAGCTGTGGGAACGTCTGCAAAGAGAAATGTGTCTTGTACTGGATATCAATGAATAGTGCATCTAAGCCGTGATGGGTTAAAGTAGGCAGTGTATTCAGCAGCTTCAGGCTAATCCCTCACACAACAGTTGTAAGAAATGCAATCATATTTTTTTTTTTTTTTAGCATGACGAGTATCGCTTTACAAAACAAAATAGACAGTTGAGCCTGAATCATACAGCTCTGTTGTTACAATTTCTTATGGACAGACATTCACCACCATTAAAGGGTAAACGACCCAAAAATGACCTTCTTGGAAAAAAACAAAACAAAAAAAAAACACTTTGATTATTACCAGTAATAGTCAGATTTGAAGAAAGTACAGTATAGTTAACAAAATAGTAAATATTAACCAGTGAATACTCTACTTAATAAGGATCTCGCCTTGTAAACTTGGCAGTAATCCACAAAAATATACTTTTTCTTGAATCTGGTGAAGGTACAATACATACGTACTTACACCAAAAGTGATATATATTAAAGTTGCTATGTACATAACAAAGGAAAAAAAAAAAAAAAAAAAAAAAAAAGGTTTGGCTCAAATCTTTAATTTACAAACAGAACAGCAAGTGTTCATGGCTTTAGATATCGTTTCAAGATCTGCTTTGCATGTTAATCGTTTTCCAAGGTTTGTAACAACGCACACTATGACAGAACTAATATGAAACAAACATCGAGAGAGAAATGCTGAAAATTCCCAACCTACAGTACGACAAAATTACATAGAGGCTTTGGCTTGCGTTACCATTGAGCTGTTGGAGCTGCATGAATGTACAATGACCAATGACGGCTACCTTTTCTCTTCCTATTTGTTAAAAACGGCAATAAAAGAATTTAAAATTGAATTTAGAGACATTTTCATTTCTTTAACTTAATGTCTTAACTGAGGTGAAATGTGATCTCTTTTTAGATACAAGCCTTCCCTCGTAAAACCGATCCGAATCTATCATCAAATACCTTTAAATAAATTAATAAGTGACATACTTCATATGAGGGCGAGTGCAGATACAGATTGTTTAATACATGAGCCCAGCAGGCAGGAGCCTTCGGGCAGAAAGCCGCCCCTAAACTTTCTTTGATTGTATGCAAATTCAACAGCGAAAACAGCTACAAGTGTCAAACTGCACCAGTGACGACAATTATCGAAAATGTTTTCTTCATTCATTGGACTCTCGCACAATGCAATTTGCATCAAGTACCTGATAACACCTGTTTTTTGAGTACACCATTCATTCTGACTGCTCGACTTGAGAATTTCTCTCTCTCGCTCTCTCCACTCATCTGTTTAATTTCGATATGTCAGGACATTTTCGATTACTTTCCCCGTCTTACAAAAAAAGTGAAATGACATTAAATTATAACAATAGAATAATAACAATAATGACCCTCCCTGCTGTCACTCCTCTCTCCCTTTCCCCCTGCCCAGCCCTGCGTGTGACCGACTGGCTGTCGAGCTCCGGACAGCTTTATGTCACCCAGGTGTCCATGCGCATGCGCTTGACCGTGGGGCTCTCCCTCTCTTCGGCACCAGAGGCCGGGGGTCGACCCAGGCCGAGCGGAGAGTGGAAATCGGGCCGGTGATCCTCTCGGTCGCTTCCATCGTAGGAGGAGCAGGAGGAGCTGAGGCTGTCGACGGGCGAGCGACCCATGTCTGGACGGCCAGAGGGAGGCTGCTGCTGCTGCGGGAAGCCGGACGGGGTGACGCGCTCACGTGGAGGAGAGATGGGCTCGGATTTAATGTTGACATTCTGGCTGGTGTTGATGGAGAGATTTGAGCCCTGAGGTAAGTGGCCACCTCTGAACAAAGAGTGGAAATTACAAAAAGACAAGTTAGTGTCAAAAATGACAAAAAGTTAGTGTCAAAAATGACAAAAAGTGCATAAAACTACATATATATATAGTATATATATATATTGAGTAATTTTTGCAGTATATATATATATATATATATATATATATATATATATATATATATATATATATATATATATATATATATATATATATATATATACTGCAAAAATTCCCAAACTCAACAGCAACTATGTGACGCTAAAAGAGAGACCCAGATAGCCCAATAATGATATCCCACCCTCCATCTGTTTACTCAATGGCGCAAACAGCACCTGAATCATTTTAGAGGGTGGTATCTAATTAGAGCATGCCAGGCAGAATGTGTCAAAAACAGTCCACTAATGTTTTGATGGCACGACCACTGCGTTTAAATGAAAGCTTTCATTCACAGGTCCTGGAAACATTTTAGATTTTTTTTTAGATATTTTTTTTTTCTGTCTCTGAGTCATGCACTCTGCTGTTACAGTGAAAGTATACAGACATTTAATTATATAAATGTATAGCACTCTATAACTCAGTTTGTTTGTCTATCTATCTATCTAAAAAAATAAAAAAAAGAAATTGCATTTTGCACAAAGAAAAATAAAGCCTATGTTAGGACCATTAAGATTTATTAGATGGTGACGACATTACTTTCATAACAATTTTCATAATTCAAAAGCATATTGTCCCTGTCATTATGTGTGTTGATGTCTTACATTTTTTAAATGTAATTACCATTTTTATTATTATTATCTAAATTAGCATAAATACCATCATCACATAAGTATTTATTAAATTTGTTTTAAATCATTAAAAAAAAAATCAAAGTCTGAAAAATTTATTTAATTTTCTCTAAAAGTAAAGTGTGTAATTTGTGGGCCTTTATTCTGCAAAAATAACAAAATAAAATAAAAATGAAATAAAATAAAATTTGGGCTCAGTATTTTCCATTAAAAATCTGAACATCTTTAAAACAAGATAAATTAGAGAAGCACAATGACACAAGATATGACCTTTTTTTTTTTTTTAGGAAAACATAACAAAAATCTAACCTCTTGCCACTGGTTAGTCTCCAGTATTATAACATAAAAATACATAAAAGATAAAAATACTTCAGTTTTAAAAAAATATATATATGTTATTTTATTTTATTTTATTTTTTATATTTATGTTTATTTTTTAGAGTGAAATATGACCTAGACATCTATCCATCCTTCCATTCTGCTTTCTACAAAATAAAAAACGAAACAGTATGGCAACAAAGAATGCATTTGACCTCATGCCCTGGCACATTAGTTATTGTTCTGCTAACCTGTGTATGTGTGTGCTTGTGTGTGACTGCACATGTGTTACTCACACCAGCGAGCTGAGAGCTGCCTGGCCCAGTTGATGTTGTTGCCATGCCGACATTGAGCCTATAGAGAGCCCTGGAGAGCCAAAGCCTTGCAGAGAGGAGAGCTCAGCACTGCTCAGGGAGTATTCTAGAGCAAAATAACACAACAACAATCAACAACAGAGTTTATGAGTCACTCAAACACCTCTGCACTCACACAGTAGAGCGTTTCAAGTATTTGTGTTATGTTTATTATTTAGCTCAGAGCTGGATGGTGTCATGAAATGTAGGGTCTCCCTCTTTTTTATCAAACCACTCATAGAAGAATTAAAATTAAATCAAACCATGAATGAATGCACACATTACAAAGCAAAGAATTATTGTGTGTGTGTGTGTGTGTGTGTGTGTGTGTGTGTACTCACCAGAGTTGTAGGCAGTGGGCATGCCTGAGTAGACCAGGCCTTGTGGTGGCAGACTCGGGGTGGTGACGGAGACCACCGGTGTGGCCAGAGGCTGGGTCGACTGGGAACTACTTATCCTCTGAGTGTTCTGCACACAGGACCAAATACACAAAGTTAATGAGATAGAAATCCCATTACAGACATGCATGCATACTCTATCCAATCATGTGAATCAATGTTGTTAGAACAGTGTGATTTGGTGGAAATTATGTAGTAATACCATTTTGCACCAATAAGAGGCGCTGCAGATTCATTCTAGAAAGAAATCAGATTGTTTTGCAGGATGCTGTCAGTTAAACAACTTTAATTAAGAAGCCCCTGGACAATATAAGAAAATATCATAGAAAATATCATAGTAAGACACTTCAGAATGCCTTCTAAACATGTGGCATATCTGTATACAAATTCACTGCTAAGTTTTGCTAAGGAATATACAGTGACCTGTGCTGATTTAAAGGGATATTTCTCCCAAAAAAATTAACTTTGGTTATCATTTACTCACTTTGCATTGTTCCAAACCTATATGAGTTTCCTTCTTCTAGAAGATATTTTAAAGATAATGTTGGTAACCAGGCAGTTGATGGTAGCCATTGACTTCATGACGTTTATTTTTATTTATTTTATTATTATTATTAATATTATTATTTTTATTTCTTACTATGGAACTACAGTCAACTGTTTGATCAACATTCTTTAAAATATCTTCTTCTGTGTTCAACAGAACAAAGAAACTCATACAGGTTTGGGACAACTTAAGGGTGAGTAAGTGATGACAAAATTTTCATTTTGGTTGAACTATCACTTTAAGCACAAGAATATATAGAAAATCCACACATCAACAAGAAAAAACAAACACCTATGTAACTCTCTTAGAGCCTCAAAAACATTCAGATCAGTAACTTTCTTCTGTGTAAACAGTTTTGAGATGAAAAAAAAAAATGCTTAGAGGGTGCTCATTTAAAGCTCTGGAGACTTACTGGAAATGTCAGTTTAGAAATCAAGTTTGTCTAAGGCGTTTCTACTAAAATACTTTAAAACTAAAAACAATTGTTGACAGTAAGAGTATAATTCTAAAATTATGTGGAAATGGTAGAATTTGCTGAGCAATATTTGAGTTCATTATGAAAAGTCTGACTGAAGACGTTATCTTGATAAAGCAGTTTGAGACATTGTTGTGGTCTTTTCTGAAACTCTGGAGAGACGCATGAGATGAATGTGGTCTTTTTCTCAAGAGAAAGATGAGAGGCAGTAGACTTAAGGTCTTAAATTGCTCTCCATTTAATGTCTCTGCTGTCAAGGATACACAACTGATATTAATATTACTGATATTAAAGAGAGTTTATTTACTGGATCCGAAAATGTGATGCAATGAATAAGATCAATCTCTTATCTGAGCAGCATCCAGCATGCAGTGAAATTAAATAGTCACCCCAAGCCAAAAGTGTGGACATGCAGTGCGCAAACACACAAACACACCCATGCATACTGTATGGGGATATTTCCTAGACATAATGATTTTTATACTGTACAAACTGTATATTCTATCCTCTAACCCTACTCATCATCACAGAAAACTTTCTGCATTTTTAGATTTTCAAAAAACATCACTTTGTATGATTTAAGTTGTTTTCCTCGTGGGGACAAAACATGGTTGATTTTGGATATTGGCATCTTTGTGGGGACATTTTATCCCCATGACATTAGGGTATACCTGAACCACACACACGTACACACATAAATGTACACACTCAGAGAAAAATAATAACTTGAAAATGCATATTCAATTCCAAGCAATTATGCTCAGTTTTACATTAGCTGAGGCAGATGAATATTCAATCTACATACAGAGTCTGAGAGGGAAATTATGTACAGTCTCTCAACTAATGTGGAATATAGATGCTACAGAACAGTGCTCTTTCAACTGTAAAATGCATTCACATTAGTTCTTTTGCCAGTGAAAATATGTTCTCTGACAGCATTTGGCGTTCTCCTCTACTGATGTCATCATTTTGGACTCAACTCCATTTTAACAACATCATCATAAGTAAAACAATAACTGCCCAGGCCAAAAAAAAAAAACACCAGAGAATAAGAATTCGGGTAATACTTAAATATGTGGATTGGGTTTCTTAACATTGATTGATCCAAGCTTTTATGTTGCTTTAATAATAAAACTAATACCAGGCTCATTGGTGAGGTCTTAGGGGATTATTAAATAATTACTAATGATTACATCTTTGGGGTTTTTGTGAATTCATCATTTTCCTTTTCTTCTTCAAATACACCCACAACAATCTTCTTTTAGCACAAAAACACACACACACATTTCGGAACATACTGTGGATCTTTTAAACTTCCTTAAAAAGGCTCAGTACATGCAGTGTGAGTCACACACAAGGCAGACCAGACATCCACACAACACTCATGAGTTCATCCAGTTCATGTTGGGTTTAGTCGATCTTCATCGCAAGCAGTGGAATCATCTCACTAAGCTGAGTGTGGCTCTGCTAGTTAAAGCAGTGTGATTTTAAAACCAAACTGAAGCTGTATCAGTCTTCCCAAGGCATTCTATGAAACTCACCAACTCCATCTCTTCCTCCTCCGACTGCTTCCAACAGAAAAGAGCAGACGATGCTGTCAGTAAAGAGTCAGGTGGCACACCTAAGCTGAACAGGATCAACCCCCCGTTCTCACCAGGACATGCCTTTAAACTAACTTATTCAAATTCAGAGACTAATGCGTGAACCGAATGCTGCCTCGGGTTACTTGCAATAAAACTGGAAATTCAAATTCGGAGTCAAATTCAAATGAAAAGTCAAATTTGTTGGCACTAAATACACAACATTTTCATTCCTCCTGGCCATGTGGTTTGTACAACACAGCAATTAGGTGGAAAATGCTAAACAAATGGAGAGTATTAGTGGAGTAAGGGAGAAAAGTAGTGGGGTTTTTAAGTCCTAAGGGGGAAAACAAATCATTGAGAAGCTTGACCTCACAGCTAGGATGTGCTTAACCCTTCACCTCAGACGCTCATCCATACATGAGCTTGTGTGTCCAATAGCTCCATCAATCATTTTGCTTCCATTGGCACAGTCCTCCACTTGATTTAATTGATTATTTGCAAGAGTGGAATAGTAAACACTAGATTACATGAGAGGTAGAAAGTGTAGCTAAGAACTTGTGAGAATATAAGAACTAAGGAATATATATTTTACATCATATATATATAAGTTACATTTTAACCATGGGTGTACAGTAGCTTGTGGTGGGTGGGGGATTTATTTTGTGAATAAATTAATAAATTAAATCAAACTTCCTAAACAGCGACTTTTTTTTTTTTTTTTTTTCAGTGTGTATATATACACACTGCCCGGCCAAAAAAAGGTTGCTGTTTGGATTTTAATAGGCAAATACTTAAGAGCCTATGGATGGATCACTTTTACAGTGATTATTATTTTTCTAGCTTGTTATATGTTTGGCAACGGTTCTTTTAACCCTAAAAGATGTAGTGTGTAGCTTTTCATTTCTAAAACAACCATGTATTAAAGGGATAGTTCACAAAAAAGTGAAAATTTGACGTTTATCTGCTTACCCCCAGGGCATCCAAGATGTAAGTGACTTTGTTTCTTCAGTAGAACACAATAGATGATTTTTAACTCCAACAGTTACGATCTGTCAGTCGTATAATGCATGTCAATGGGAACTTTGTCTATAAGAGTCAAAAAAACATGTACAGACAAATCCAAATTAAACCCTGTGGCTCGTGACGACACATTGATGTTCTAAAACACAAACCGATCTGTTTGTGTGAGAAACCGAACAGTATTTATATCATTTTTTACCTCTAAAACACCACTATGTCCAACTATCCTCCACATCCGGTTGGTGAGGTCAAAAAAACATATTCTGATGACGAAAGTGATCTCTCGCGCTTTGCTTCAATGAGTGCGAGAGATCACTTCCGTTGTCAGAGCGCATTCTGACCTCACCAACCGGATGTGGAGGGCAGTTGGACAAAGTGGTGTTTTAGAGGTAAAAATAATACTGTTCCGTTTCTCGCACAAACATATTGTTTCATGTCTTAGGACAATAATGTGTCATCACGAGCCACAGGGTTTAATTTGGATTTGTCTGTGCATGTTTATTTTTACTCTTATAGATGAAGTTTCCATTGACACACATTATAAGACTGACAGACCGCAACGGTTGGAGTTAATCATCATTTGTGTTCTACTGAAGAAACAAAGTCACCTACATCTTGGATGCCCAGGGGGTAAGCAGATAAACATCAAATTTTCATTTTTGGGTGATCTACCTTTAAGATGTATCATGGCCATATTCCAGGATGACAATGTCAAAATTCATCAGGCTCAAATTGTGAAAGAATTGTTGGGAGGGAGCATGAAGAATCATTTTCACACATGAATTGGCACTGACCTTAACCTCAGTGTAAGTTTTTGGGATGTGCTGGAGGAGATTTTACAGAGTGCTCATCTCTTGCATTGTCAATACAAGATCTTGACCAAAAAATGATGCACCTCTCGATAAAATGTTGTGATGTTGTTTTGTTTTTTGGAACAAATATAACTTATTTCCAGCTACAACTTTTGGCCCAAATGTAACCCGATTCTTTTTTTCAAAGATTCCACTTTCAAAAGTAAAAGAAAAAAAAAAACTTTATGCAATTAGGGTGTCTCTATTTGCATAAGTATATGCATATATCCCTTTGTTTGAAGCCAGCTGACAGCATGGAGTTGTACAGTATTGAGGATGCTGAGCTTTCTTCTCAGTAGTACCAGGCCAGTGCTGTCTTAATACCAGCACTCAATCAATAACAGTGGGGAGACACGACAAGGGCGACAAGATATTATCTGGCTCACACTCTGGGCTTCTGATTAAGCCTTCATCCCCACTCTGTCACACTGCGATGTGATTAATTTAATACCATTATGTTCTAATGACAGCCTGTCTGCAGGCACATTCACAGGCTCTGCCTTAGTCTGTCTGTCTGAGGCAGTTCATTCACACACACACACACACACACACACACACAAAAGGACACTCAACATAAACGCAAATAGTATACACAAATGAATAATTCTCTGGGCTTCTTACTACTGATGACTTCAGATGCCACGAGCTTGGCATGTGGGATTTGTTTTGATTCATGGTGGGTAAGAAACTGTACCACTTCCAGATGCTGGCGTGGTATTCCATACACTCGCATTTGTATGTATATTTACACTGAGCTCCCTACGTAAACCCCCCCCCTCCCCCCCCTCTCCCCCACTCCCCTCTATTTACCAAACAAAACTCTGTACACTCGCAGTACTGTGGAAGAAACCCAAGCAGCTTCTACAGTTGAAACGAACAGATTATTGACCATATTTAAATATAATAATAATATTCTTTTTTTCTGCTTCCCATTTTATATTGTAGTGATTAATGAGGCTGACAGCCGGGTGTAGCCTCAGGTGCTGAATGTGGCCAGAGCTCTCTGCACCTTAATTATAATCATTTGAGAGGCCCTCTAATTTCTAGATGAATAATAGAAGGAGTGAGGGTACCTGGATCTCAGATATTTCACTCTGTTGCTCTGCTTGTTGTGTAGCTGACACTGTTTCAGTTTAATTTTACTGTCAGCGAACTGATCTAAAGACTATAATTTCACTCAATCGCTTGCTTGTGCTGATCAACACTGATTTGGAGCAACAATCTTGTGGATGTGTGAATGTAGAATCAATAATTTTATACTCACCAGGGGTGGCATCATGCCCTTGCTGGATGGGGGGATGACGACTCTCAAGTCTGGTTTGCGGCTACCGATGCCCATGTTGCCCCCCGGTGGCGGCGGTGACTTCGCAGGCATAACTTTACCCAGTCCGTTCCCGCTGGGTGTACCCAGAAGCCCCGGCGAGCCCCTCGGGTTAACAAAGCCGTTTCCTGCTGAGACACACATATGGGCGAAAAGCATCATGGGATTGTTCTCTAATCGACCAATCCCCAACAGCTAACAGCCGATCAGACGACATGCCATTTCCCAGCTGCAGTCGTAGAATCTCATAGCACGCAACGTTAAGTGTTCCCGACCCTCTGGGAAAGTTCTAGTAATTATCCCAGACATTAACAAAAATAAAACATAAATTTTGAAATTGATGAGCCTTTGGGTTTGTTGGTGTACAATGCCGTCAAAGCTGTCTTTGTGTGTCCCAGGATGAGGAAAGCAATTCAGTTTAACAAATGTAGTGTGACTTGAGCTCTTTAAGAAGGAATGGCTAAAGTCATTACAACTGAGTGCAGCCATTCACTGCTATCAAAGGCAATTAAAGTGCCATTTTGGAGAACAAATCTAAAAACTTTGGTGGAGTGTCAATGGTATGTTTACATCTGCTGTACTTTGCCATTCCTAGTTCGAAACTGAAGTACAGATACTTTTATTTGGAACTTTCTCCTGCTGAACTAGAGCAAATGGGATGCATTCAAAATGTGCATGCTAAATATTAGCACATGCTGCAATGACCCCAAAAAAGCACAATGAGAGGAACCCAGTGCAATTGAACCGCAAGTCTGTAGAACATCAACAACAAATACTGAAAAGTTTGTGTGTGAATGATGTCATCACATGAGAACGAACAGGCTAATCCATCAAGTCTGCACCTGACTGACCTCACACCCGTATACTATATATATTGTGGGTTTCTGGTTTCATGTGAACGTCAGAGCTTTACAAAGATGTCTTTCTACCATCTGCTGGCTCACATTGTTAGCAAGTTCCTTCACACAACCATCTGAAATATTCTCTAACAATCACGGGTCATTTACCCACACAATGTGTAACCTCCAAAGACAAACACAGGAATTACAATTGGCCGACATTCAAACCCAAAAACAATCGCCCCTAAGGTCTCTGTTTCAATGTTTTCTCTCGTCAGTATGAAAAATGCTGAGCAACTAAACAACAACCATCAGGCAAACAAGTGCAATGTCTTCTGGTTTCGAGAAATGTCCATTTTGTTTCCATTTGCTTTTCAGCAAAGTGCATTGTCATTTCCGTGTGTTTTCGCCATAACAGCAGCTTGATTAAATGTTAGTCATGGGGCTTTTTCTGCCCCCCACCCAATGCTCATTTCCTGTGGGGGCTTGCTGTGGGACAGCGAGAGAGAAGGCCATCATCAAAGAGACAGAGAGCAGAGACCTGCACTTACTCTGTCTGTTAAAACACGCCTCTGCTGAGAGGGACGCGTACACTTAATGCTCACATCTCATCTTTTAATATACACCTTTCATTTTTTGGCTATTTCTATGGACAGAAATACTCAAAAACAGACAGGAAACAATTGAGAGAAGTGTGTTTGGAAAATTATCTAAGCGAGATTTGAACCAGGGTCACCTGCACATAACATGTCGGTGCAAGTGCACTACTCACCAGGTCACGTCTCAGACAACTTACAAAATTTAAATCTCAGATAGTAAGAGAATCTCAGCTGAAATAAATCTAAATGTAAATCTACACTAACTTACAAAACTCAATGAATTTCACCCATCTAACTTGGATTAGCAAACAAAAGCAAACTTTTTGCAGGTTGTAATTAAAAACTTGAGCACGGCATCATCTGTTTCATCAATTGTGTTGGAACAATAAATACCTTTCATGAAACTTGGCAAGTAGCACATTAACATTTATTCATTTTGCAGATGCTCTTATCCAAAGTGACATAAAATGAGGAATAATTCAACACAAGTGGAAGCAGTAATACATAATGCATACAGGACAAACACAAATAATAATAACTTTCAATGCACTTACGTACATGTGTGTGTGCATATATTATATATATATATATATATATATATATATATATATATATATATATATATATATATATATATATATATATATATATATATATATATATATATATATATATCCTAGTGAAAAAAAAAAATACTAAAATATATTTGAAGTACATTTATTTTATGCTAAGTATACTACAAATACATTTACATATTTAAGTGCTCAATAAAACTACCCTTCAATTGAACTTTTGTATAATAAACTGGTATACTTAAAGTCTGGAACAACTAATTTTGTGCTTAATGCACTTTAATTGTGCGGAAGTAGTGCTGAGGTCCAACTAAAAATATACTTAAGTATATCTGATTGTGCTAAAGTGGACATATTGCAAGTACTGTATACTTTAGGTACACTTTAAATATCTTGCATTTAAAGACTGATATTATACAAAGATCATACAATCCTTATTAATAGTGATATTAAAACACATTTTAGGAATAATATTAAGAAATATGCATTGTGCAATAAAGAAATATTCCAAATAAAGTTTAATTATAATTTTATATCAGTAAGTCTTAAGTGATATGACAATAAATTTGTTAACGGTTTTCAAGAATACTTAATATGAAATAAATGTATTTTCAATTGATTTTGGTATAGTTTTTTGTACTAGGGATATATTATATATATACATTATATATATATATATATATATATATATATATATATATATATATATAAAATATTTGCATAAATATAATCTGTGCTATGTAATACTTTGATGACTTGTGCTTTTATTCTAAATGCGGAAAAAAGTACCAATAAAGAATGAGTAGGTCTCAACTTTTGGATAGTACTGTAAATGTTTATTCAATTGACAGGAAATATAAGATGAATGTGTGAAATTGAAGTGAGGGAGGAAAATATCTTGTAATTACTGTAAAAAAGCTCAGCGGCAGCGCATTACTCTGATAATGATCAAAAGGAGGGAGGATGATATCATTACATTGAAATGCTCCCAATTTCTGAAAAAGGCGCCTGTTCTCAAAAAGGCGGAATGTGTAACTGAGGCCCTACTGAGACATAAGCTGCTCTCATTCTGAGCTGTAAGCAGCGTCCCCACCCCTCTTGCTCTTGAAACACCATGTCTATGTAAGTCCTACATTGAATCCTCTCATACCCAACAGAGTGAACCCAGTGTCACAATTCCGAAATGAACACAGAATACAGAAGAGTAATGCCTTATTAAATCGCTGTCTTGAACAATGCTGCTTACCCTCATAAAATAAGTCTCTCGCTCAGTTCTGAGTAATGCATGATCCTATGGGAGCATGGTTACATAATGACCCGCTTTTACAAAACAAATAATTTGTTTCTTTTCAGAGCAAGGCTGTTTTGATAAAAAGCACCAGATAAATCCTAACCATTTATAAGTCATCATTACCTTGAGCAACATGGTGTCGTCAAAGGGGCAAAGTATGCATGAATGAGAAAAGACTAATGGATTTCAGAATCAAAGCTTCGTCTCCCTAATAGATTATGAGGAACAGAGTCCAAATTCTAATTATAGTCTTAATTAATGAGGCTGAACAGTACCTCTTTAACGGGTGCAGCCATATTGTTTTGGCACCGGAAATCATGCACAGGAACAATGTGAGCTGGGAAGAGAGTTCCAACTGCTGGTGCCAAAAAAAAAATCCAATTCATATTTTACTTGGAGAACCCTTTCGTACAAAAAATAAATATCATTTGTAATGCCTCCATGAGGAATCTAAAAAAAAAAAAAAAGACTGGAAGCTCTGGAACGGGATGGCGTGGACCTCAAAATATAGTGAAGTAACTGGCAAAAAAACACTCTTTCAAGAAACCAGCCTATAATTCTTCAGTATTAATGAAGGAAGCTGTGCAGCACATTGCATAACAGAGATACAACTCCAAACAAACCCTCACTTTTAACAGTGAATGTCCCGAACAGCCCAAAAGCACATCTGTATACGCTGCATTGTACTCGAAACTGAATTCAAGATCGCCTCAAAGATCAACTCATCAGATTACTAATTGGTGCTCATCAAAACACAAATTATGTATTTCTGGAACCATTACGTTTGCATCACTTCCTCTTTGTGCACGATCACGCATTGTGAACTTTGGCGTAATCTGCAAAGCTGAGAGTTTGCTCTTGACAGCTTGAACAAGGTGTCTTTAACACATCAACTTGTAGTGCCAAATTTTTTGCAATGCACTAATTGAATGTGTGGGATCTGCTCTTCTAATGTATCAGCCACACTTCTGTAATCCCATGACGAAAGCACATCTATCTTTACAAGACTTCATATACCGTTTCACTTTTAATTAAATTAAGGTAGTTGCCAAACCAGCAACTTCGCTGCTTGAACACAGTGAATATATGGCAATTTAGCACTTTAATACTTAACACTCTACTATTATTAGAAAACACAAAGTCTTAACATGTTTGGTACTCGCAGTTATCCAATTCTGAAACACAAACTCTTTGACAAACCTAAAAAGTGGTGCTATTAAGATGGAGATGATCGAAAGATATCGCGGATCAAAGGAGACTGAGCACAAGGCATCAAGGACTTGTTCACCTTCTGGAGTTGTGGGTTCTTCAGCAATAAGTGGTTTGTGTCTGGGCTGTCTCCATTCTTCCTTTACATACACACAAATAAACACTCTGAACATGTGCCTAAGGACAAGACAGATGCTGAAATATGCTGGGAAAACTGACAAAAAAATTTAAATCTTGAGGGTACTGCCTGTAGGACTGACAATGCCAAGCTAGAGCCGTCAGTTGCTTCGTTCAGGCTAAACTTCATGTACTAAACATGATCTTTTGCATTCAGATTTCTGTCATCCAACTGTACAGCAAATAAACAGAATTAATGATTAATTTATAATGATACTTACCATTATTATTAAACAATAATAAATAATATATAATAAATAAAAGTAAATAACAAATATATACAGATATATGCAATTAAATGTAATAAAATAAAATAAAATAATCAATCAACAAAATTTTGTTATACTTTGTATAAGGACTGCTAAAGCCCGCGTCTGGTTCGACTTGAAAAATTCACCATGTGGGAAGAGATATTTTTCTATTGCATCAATAGAAAAACAGTGCCAATGATTTGTTAGTCAACACTGAGATCTGGGTGATTTGACAGAAACTAGGCCTTCTGTTCCCCGCACAAGTCAACAACAAAATAAAATCTGAAACGAAGATGATCCGAAACCAAATATTATGCTGGAAGCGTGCTGAGCTTCCATATCAGAGAACTCTGTGAGGAAACTAAGCCATTTTGTTTCACAGTGCTGATGATTCATCCTGACCTCCAGCAACTGTACATAGTTAGGTAACACCGAATTGCTTCAAAAGAGAAAGATTCGTGCTACGACACGAGCCTGATATTTCACGAACAAAAAGATTCATTTGCACCCCAGCTGGGCATGTCAACATGATGAAAAAGATTTTTTCCCTTAAGAGGAGAGCCGATGTATGTGCTTGGATTAACGTTTAGATCCTCTTCACCATTCCTTTGGCTTAACTGGTGATCAGAGCATTTCGCTGAACTCATTCAGGCAATATGAGGTCGCTCTACACAGGGGAAAGAGCAGAGGAAGTGTGCTGTGAGCTGCATTCCTGCAGGCTCTGCCTCTAAGATGTCCCTGCTCTCCCTGTGCCTTCTGCTTGTGAAAAATCAGAAGTATGCAAGGAATGGCCATCTGACAGGAGCACTAAAGTGGTTCTTCTCCAAAGCAGCCACGCTGATCGAGGCTGTTTGGAACAAACAACAGCTGCGCTATGTGATCAGAGAGCCAAAGGCTGCGCTATGTGACCACAGAGCCAAAGGCCTGAGACCTCTGGGCACACGCTCCTTGCCACACCCCATAATGCCACTGTCAACTAAGCACTGTACGTCCAGTACCATAAATACACCCCAGATACTTTGGGCTGGGCTGTCACTAAACCTGTAGCCTCCAAATCTTTTAGCCCTGGATGCTTTAGAAGTGCACTAATAAAGAAAGTAATTTAATTTAATTGCATTATTAATGGGTAATTAATAAACAAACTATACAATACATACGTATATTAATTAATAACAGGCCTAAACATAATATTTCTCATAGCATTTCTCTCACAAAGTCCAAACTATTGGCGGAGTCTGGCATTAGAGATGACGGCAAAGAAGACAGTATTCTCATGGGCGGGACAGGGCGCCGTCCCTGCACAAATTCACACACTCCATTTCTCTATCGCTCATCTGTGACAGTTTCACGGGACTGCACCCGCTCTCTCTGAGCTATACTTCACTTCCCCCTCTAACTTCTTCTGTTATCTGTGTACCTATGGGAAAAGTCTTTGCACCCACTCCAAGTAAAAAATTGAGGTTATATTTGCACTGTAAAGTACAGGTCAATAAAATAATTGTCAATTAAAATAATAAAATATTTAAAATGTATTATATATTTAAACTGATTTATATTTAAACCTTTGTCACCTCATAATAAAATAATACATCTGTCCCAATGAGCCATGTGACAATTATATATATTAAATTTTTTATTATATATGCAAACTTTTTAATGCATATAATTGTATATTTTATAAGATTTGATAATAAAATCTTATTAATTTATTAATTACAATTATTCTCTCAGAATGTATAACATTATGCTTTAATATACTGAATTATTTAATAAATAATAATTAATTAAAATGTATACAAATATAATTTTATATAGATGCAAACATACAAACATATAATACATTTGTTTATATTTATAAAAAAAAGTTTTTGATTTATACATTTAAAATATATAATTTTCACAATTCTTTTAGAATTTATTACATGTTTAATTATTTCATAATATTTTTTATTAAAATGTTTATGAATATAATTATTTAAAACAAAGTGTAAATTTTTTGTTCAAGTCGTTTTCTACCATACCTTGATGACAACATTAAAAGCCATGTTAAAATTCATTTTAAAAATATATAATTTAAAAAGGTCTAGGTATTTTTGCATCATGATATAACACTAATAGGGTATGCTCTGGGTGTCATTTATATGTATGGACATCCTTGTTTCAGATCTGTAAATATTGATTCTAAAGAGATACTCTGCACTACTGTCGCAAAGGGACTATGCTAGTGGGGACTGGCTCAGTAATGTCTGACAATTATTCAAAGACTGATGAGAGGCATCGGGTGTGTAATAGCAATGAATTCTGCTCCATGTTACTGAAAAAGTACTCTGAGGTATTCATTACCAAAAGGATCCAAGTGTTATACTGTACATGATCTCATAGGAGACTTAAAAGCCAATATTATCTCCCACTGTGTACATTCAATCAAGAGAGTCTGTGACACTTAGCACTCAGTAAGCGCATATCTATGTGTATGTGTGTGTGTATTTGGCAAAAAAGATGGTTAAATACCACCTGTCTCTGCCTCTCACTGCCACAGAATGCTTATGACAGGTTGCCTGGTCATTGTGCACAACAGTCTTAGAGGGATGTCATGGTCCGAATGCTTGCAGGGTTCTGCTGGGTCAGGCATTTAGCAGGCTTACGCCTGCCGTATAAGGACTGCCACAGTACCAGGAAAACAGATGCACCTGTCAATAGGGGGAAGGAAACTCAAGGGGGCCGGGAGGGATGGAGGCAGGGGGTCGAGGACTTAAAGGAAATGCTGAGTTTATTTACCTGCCTGTCTGAATCAGCTGCTGGGAACAGTTAACCCTTTCATACACACAGACACAAAGACAAAAAGGAACTTCGTACTGAGATGCACCTACACTACATCTAATGCTTCTGGTTGACTTTTAAAGCCCAAAGTATACTTCATTTTTTTTTTTTTTTTTTTTTTTAAGCGTATGTGAGTCGAATGTACATCCTTGCAAAGTACGTGTACACAGGCGTTCATCGCGATGCACAGTTTTGAGCAATCTCTTGCCAGATTTACAACCCATTAGGGTACTTTCTAACCTTTTTGCACAATCTCTTGTTTATGTAGGCCTCCATTGTCGTTGTAACTTGCATGCGTTCTGGTGTGTTGAGAAATCGAGTCCCCCCAGAAATTGGGTCTCCTTTAGGACCCCGAGTGATTCCATTGGTTCAATGGGCTTTTAATGGGTAGTATTTTTAGCGCCTGGTTATAATTCCTGCAAAATTACATTAAAATTTATAGAATTTAAAATGCATTATAATGACCATTAATGTCTTTTCAATTACATGGTTGATTTACTAGTATATAACTGAATCTATAAGTTGTGAAATCAAGCATTTTTTAGTTCTTACTGTTTTTTAAATTAGCTTATGTACTAATATAGCATACATCTACCTGATTAGCCTGCTAGCTTAGCGTATACTATATTAGGTATTTTTTGCTTCCAATATCTGTTTTCAGTTTGTTTTATTATGCAATACATTGGCATTAACTTTATATTTCAAGCATATTGTTTGTGTACTTAATGTAATAAACATCATACAATATAGTGAAATAGGTTATAATTAGTCAAGACATCACGATAACAACTTAGGATCAGGCATTACCGCCTGGGTCCTTAAGGAGACCCAATTCCTGAGGAGGATTCGATTTCTCGTGACATCGGTCTGTTCTGTTTATGCATTTTTTCTTTGACTTCCTTGTGAATCAACACCCCCAGGGCACAACTGCCACCTTGTGGATAAACTAATTACTGCCAAAAACATTAAATGAGCATGTGCAACCTGTAACCCGGTTACAAAAATCTGGTGGTACACATACAGTACATGCATACTCTTCTGATGATGAAATTCGTGTCACACGCACTATACACGGTCCCTCGTGTACACGTAAAAAAGTGAAGTATACTTTTGGCTTAAGTCCCTGATAGACTCACAACTAAATTCCTTTTTGGTCTTCGATTAGGGGTCAAAAGAAGTTTGAAATACTTGAGCATCGTTATGAGGTATACAGTTAGCAAACATACCAACTGCTAGAAAGCGGTGTATCTCCTCGCAATAACAAAATAAACGCAACCAAAAATGCCTGGTGAGAAAACGGCAGTTAAGAAAGCATCTGATCATAGCAATGTGGATATGTTTGTAAGTTAAGTCACGTTTGTTTATATAGCATTTTATAAAATAGATTGCTATAAAACAAGCAAACCTCTATGGACTGAACAGAAGAAATAACCCAGAGAAGATTTCTATGTCTAAGAAGGCAGCGCCCCATAACACACTTATCGATTCAATCGCCACTGCTGTTTAGCAATCTGTTTCGGACTCCCAACACAAACTCCAAATGAACTTCGTTTTGGCCTGATTTTGTTTTAAATGACGTCACACCAATTCATTCTTTGATTTTTCTTGAAGTATTTCAGTGCCTTTAGTTTTCCCAGAAAAAAACCCCAGCAAATTAGGGCAGGAGGAATCTTCAAGATCATGTGAGAGAGCATGAATCTTACAGCTTGTTGTTCCAGCAGTCATGCTCTTGTGCTCGGATGCTTTGTAATGTTGAAAAAGTAGCCCTGGTCTACAGCTGACATAGACAGAGCGGCCCACTAGAGAACGGAGGCAACCCTTGTATTTGTAACTGTCAGGGAGAAACAGTTGGACACATGACCTTGTGTGCGTCCTTGGTGACTTGACACTGTGTGTATACACAAGCAGCAGGGCAGAGACTCTCGCAGCTGCCGCCATTTTCCATCATCACATGACTGTTTACACCCGCTTTATCAAACGCCCGAACCCACAAGTCCGCACTGGCACAACTTAATGCTCTTCCATCTGGATGTGAAAATGCAGCTCAGAGGCCTTTGACACAACCTCTGAGGTTTTCTGTGAATGATAATTGTTATATTCTTTTTTTTTTTTTTTTTTTTTTAATGAGAAGCCATACAAAAAAAACCCTTGATAATATCCTTCTGATGTCCTCATAAAGGGCAGAGTCACTTCAACATCCATCACTGGCTCATAACGGTTTGGCCTAGATTTCCAAATATCAAGAGAGAGAAAAGGGGGTGGTGTGCTACTGTAACATGCCAGTTATACTCTAAGCAGAGGAGAAGCGAATGAAGAAGAACCGCTTATCTGATCACAGGGGTAAAGATGGTGCTACTCCGTTAGGACGAAGAAAGAGGGCGACATGCTTCCTGAAAAAAGATATCCTCCCTTACAGATCAACCATATCAATCATAAAAACAGAAACC
Source organism: Chanodichthys erythropterus (assembly GCF_024489055.1). Classification (NCBI taxonomy): domain Eukaryota; kingdom Metazoa; phylum Chordata; class Actinopteri; order Cypriniformes; family Xenocyprididae; genus Chanodichthys; species Chanodichthys erythropterus. The sequence goes on along the minus strand of NC_090227.1, from coordinate 36,849,325 downwards.
GGATTCAGAAACCCCTGCAAAGCGAAACATCTATTGACACAGGAGCTGGTGCAGTCACCCCAGAGGACTAACCCGCAGGGCTGGAGCCGACACCGCTTGGCACTGTGAGCTCTGTGAGGGTACCCAGCATGTCACCTAATGAGATGCACAAAATGAGATGATTAACCATCTGCATCTTTTATCTCCAAGTGTGTGGGTACATGTGTGTGACAGGCCAGCCTTCACACACAGCGTTCTGCTCCCTTTAGTGTGTCAAACACATTTCAATGCTGCAGAATTTTAAGGATTGAAACTGCCTGCTAAAGCAAGAATAACTATTGCTCATACTTTGGGATTTGAACAAACCCTGAATACAATAAAGTATAAAACTTTGGTGTATATCATACCCTGTTTGTGGTATCAGACATGAATGTTCTCTAAAATTGTGGCTTGTTGAGCAGAAGTGCAATATTACTTATTCAAGTCAGCTGACAACTTTTGCCAGGCAGAAAATAAAATTTACTAGTTATTCTTAGCACCTAACATTTTCTAAACTGTATACATAAGTTACATTACAGACAATACTGTTCAAAAGTTTGGGGTCAGTAAGGTTTGTTTTTTGAAAGAAATTAACAGCTTTATTTAGCAAAGATGCATTAAATTGATCAAAAGTGACAGTAAAGACTTTTATACTGCTACAAAAAAAAAAAAAAAAAGTTGTTCTTTTGAACTTTCTATTCATCAAATAATCCTGAAAAAAAATTATCACAATTTCCACAAAAATATTAAGCAGCAGAACGGTTTTTAACATTGATGATAATAAGAAATGTTTCTTGTGCAGCAAATCTGTATATTAGAATGACTTAAAATAATGGCCATTGAATATTTAGCTTTGCCATAACAAAAAATAATTACTTTTTAAAGTGTAATATAATATAAAGCACTCATTTTAAACTGTACTATTATTTCAAAATATTTCCACTAAGAAATAAGTAAATGCAGCCTTGGTGAGCATAAAAGACTTCTTTCAAAAGCATTTAAAAAATTTTGCCGACCCCCAATGATAGTATGTATGTTTTGGTAGTGCGTATTTTAGGTTTAATTGCCTTTGATACTTGTTAATTAACTAAGAGCATTTTTCATTTTCGAACAGATTATACACACACACTTCTCAGCACACAGCATTCACAGAAATGTACAAACTATAATCCAAGTATAAAAATATGAACAATATATATAAATATATATATACAATATATAGAAATATATATATAAATATATATATATATATAAAAAAAATATATATATACAAATCTGAATTACGGAATCTCCCCTAAGTCAGTTACGCAAGATAATCTCAATCAAACCTTGCCATCACGATTTCAAGCAGCATTTGCACTGTTGAGTACAACCTCCACCAGAGAGCGAGTGCTGGCCTGTGGAGGGCGAGTGTCGTTTGGGTATTGTTGAGGTCAGTAATGGGTGTTGTTGGAACATCAAACATTATTTTGCAGCGATGCAGCGCAGCAGTGTTTTTGCACTCTACTATGATCATGCCTCCCTCCTACATAGCAACAGAGATAAAAGGATGACTAATGTGTCCAGTGCAGAAAAACATGCATTTAACACTTGTGTTACAGCTTGAAGATGTATAAGGCGCACAAGGGCCAAATGCAAAACAGCTATTTATGGATTTCCAGGTTGCAAGGTTCCTCATAAAGGTTCAGTATAAATCTTAAAAAAAAGCTTTCTACTGCACTTTCATCTATTGTCACAGGAAAATGTTTATGAAACACATTTAAATGTATTCACTATTTGTATATCTGTCTGTCTGTCTCTCACACTAGGGTTGGTGTGGCCCAGTCACAGAGCCCACTGCTGTCAGACCAGCTTAAAGATCAGATGGTATTATTAAAGCCTGCTGTCGTCATGGAGACCACTTCCAGGAGACTACTAATTGATCTCACTTCCGTTCCACTCATGCTAGTGCTGAGAAGGTGTGAAACACAAAGCATCACAAGAAACATATAGATGTCTGTGCATAGCAGCTGGGAAACAACATTACCGCTCTATTATTACAGATCTCCCAATGTGAGACAGAAAAACAACATCTGTATTGAATTTTCAAAGCAGAGCAATAAGACAAAAAACACATCTCCTGATATATATGCCATTACAATACCAGAATCCCATGACGGAGCTATACCTGCCCCACTTTGAGGGAATAGCACTAACCTGCACTGCCTGTGCTGGGGGGCCTCTGTGGGGGCCCGGCAGACACTACGTTTCTGTGCAGGGAACCCTGAGGAGGAGACAGCATGGCACCGTCACTCAGAGAGGCAGTGGCGGCCGACAGGCTCTGGCTGCTCAGAGAGGCCCCGGGGTTGTAGGACATGGCGTTGGGGTTCGTCACTGGCACAGCCACATGCATGGAGAAATTCTGCGGGGGCAAGGCCGTCGGCTGGAAGAGAGACACACACATGGCTTTATGTGAGAGGCATTAAAGACTCTTACATATCTAAATATCCCAGTATCAAAATTGACATTCACACAGATAGTCATATCTCAACAAGTAACGATATAATCATTTAGCCTGGATATTCAGGTAGAATGGCCTTTAATGGTACGCTGCACATATCTTCAGGCCTCTACCAGGAGTGAAAGATGACCCCTGAGCTTTGGTGCTTTTATCATACAATGGAGAAAAACAGGAGATAGATTGCTGGGTGGAAAAATGTAATCTCAGGAGGGAGATCTCCGGATCACCTTGGGCTGTCCAAGAAGCCCGGGATAAGGTGAGAAATACTCCTGGAAAACAATTCTCCTATCGGGAGTCATTTTCACTGTGCTCGGAACACCAATTTTGACCCAGGCTCAATACATAAAACAACATCTTGAGATGAGATATATTACGAAGGCATGCAAATTTGGGAAATATCTTGAAATAGCTCTCCAGTCAAGTATGGCTATAGCCAGCACTGCACTTGGCTGTTTTGATGAAACAAAAACAAATAAAACACACAAAAACACAATATACTTGGATTTTAAAATCAATCTCCATACATTTTTTGAAAGGGAAAAAAAGAGGTAAAATTAGTACAATTAATCATATGACAGCAACAGTGGCATCTTAATCAAATCAACAGGCAGTGCATTGCTGACTATCCATAGAGTTATCCAGAGTGAGTGTGAGCAGGGACAGTGTGAGGCCACTCAATTCACTTAATAGTGCAGCGAGCCAGTTAGTGAGAATATTAGTATGTTAATGACACAAAAAAAAAAAAAAGAAACTCGAACTTTGTTCATGTCCATTCGGTGCAGTGAAAATAATCGTCTGACACCCTCTATCAGGTGCAGAATGTTATGTCATCACCCAATAAGATCACTATTGTCTCAATTTTAAACAAAAAAAATTGCCTTATGACTAAAAACCCCCACATTTATGTATTACTAGATTTAACTTAAAAAAAGGTTCAGCTATTTGATTGTGCTGGGATTCTGGGTTCTGGAAGGACTAAAGAAATTGTTCAGGGAGATGAACAAACAAACCCAGGTGTTGCCACCCACCGGAAAAGTGAGACAAAAAGAAATCAGTTCTAATGAGTGGAGGAGAAATGGTGAGATAGCTCCATCTTTATACAATGGCAAATCTTCTCCATCACATGACCTGGACAGAGCACAGCACTGAGAGAAAAGATTCAATTTCCAGATCTATTGGGGAGAGTGCTGGGAAGAACACATCAATTACCTCAACCAATGAATCTGTCAGTATTCTAGCCAGTAGGTGGACATCAAGGCAATCTCTCCGAAAAAAAATACCACAAATACATCACACTTGCAATGAACCTTGTTCGTTTGTTTGTTTTTTGCAGTATTTCAGGTTACTAATCAAATAAGCACATTTGTGGTGTTGGGTTTTTTTATTATTAAACTTTTCACTTAAAGGGATAGTTCACCCGAAAATGAAAAAATTGTCATCAATTTTGTCATCTCAAGTGGTTCCAAATCTATATGAGTTTCTTTCTTCTGTTGAACACAAAAGAAGATATTTTAAAAAATGTGGGTAACCTGACAGGTGATGGCACCCATTGACTTCCATGGTAAGAAAAAAAATACTAATGGGTGCCATCAAATGTCTGGTTACCAGCATTCTTTAAAATATCTTCTTTTGTGTTCAACAGAAGAAAGAAACTCATAAAGGTTTGGAACAACATGAGGGTGAGTAAATTTTTGGGTGAATTATCCTTTTAAATGTACTGTATGTATAGTATTTAAAAAGTGTTTCTTATTATTTTAGAAATGTATCAAAAAAGAGGGAAAAAGGTTTAATATCTCCAAACAATGTGATCTTATTAGGGTGAGAGAAAAAGCTGCAAAATTAATGAGAAAAAAGTGCACTTCCAATGGACAAAAAAAAAAAAAAAAAAGATTATGCTTTAAAAAAAAGGTCCTTAAGTGCTGACAGTGGTTGCAGGGTGAGGCAATGAAAAAAAGGGGGGAGGGGGAGTATCCTTTCTGCCACAAAGCCAAGCAAAAACGTTGCATTTACTTACGATTTTATGATTTCGCATCATATTATCAAACTCTTCATTAATTTTTTTATATTTTTCTTCTGTGTGAGGGGTGAGGACATATGAGGCGTCAGGATCCGGGCTATCACAGCCTCTGTGTTCTTTCTTGTTAAGCGCCTGTAGTAAACATCAACATAAAAAGAGGGATCAACACAAAAAGGCAGGGAGGAAGCAGTACTTACACCACAGCGCTTGTACATTAAATCACTCTCTTCGTTTAGTTTGCCGAAACGATCGTCCATGAGGGGACTGTGACCGAAACAGTCATCTGGATCAGGACTGGCACAGTCATTATGGCCTTTGTTTCTTAATTTCTGAAAATGAAATTAGAAAATTCACACATACATAGACATATGTAAACCCAAACAGCTGTTATCGTTGGGTTCATTTAAACAATTGATTGGTTAGTAATTATGATAATTAACTACTTAAATAATTTAAGGCAGAACATTTTGATAAAATCCATAATTCACAGAATTTATTAAAGAAATACAGTCATTGAACTTTGCGACAATTGCATGCTGCTTAGTGAACACAGAAGAGCTGTGCTCAGGATGTTGAAATTGCACTGGTAACAGTTCAATGGATAATTTGGCAAATACATTAAGAGCTAATACGCTGATGGTTGCACCATGCCTATTGCATTAGCCCTCGGGGAGGAAATTGAATTGTCACTCCTTATCCCTTCCCTTAAAAACATTAGGCTGGGGAAAAACCAAATCGTCTTTTCTTTCTTTGCGTTTCTCTCCCTCTCTCCTCTATGCTCTCTTTCTTGGGAACATACATTTCCCTCAGCATGTGTGTGTCGCGATGCATATTTCATTATCTTTCAGTTATCATAAGCCACCCAGCTGGAAGACACATACACATAAGAGGATCCCACAGTGCAGCGCTTTAGAAGCTCTCTCTCTGTAATTCAGCACACCTGTCACTCAAAGGAGCCTATCAGAGTGAATGCAATGTACAAATTGAACGGATTATCATATCCGGTCACTAACATTTATTTAGGTGTGGAGAGGACTGATTATTTTAAGAGAAAAGTGCAATGGGCACAGCACAGCACCTGATGTAACATTAGCCATTTTTACCTTGAAGGAGAGGAAGCTTTTTAGTAGTTTTTAATAAATACTCATCTGTATTTTCTATTGGTTCTATTGGTTACATGTTACTTAAGGACAGTATAATGCATTTTAATATCTATTCATAGCTGGTCCTTGAAATAGTGTAATGCATTAAAATGTATCATCTCTATAAAACTATATAATTAAATGTAATTTAATGAAATATAATTTATGGAAAAAGAAGATAATGCATTGCAATTACAGTATATGGAATTGCAGTACATTTTGATGAAATGCATAATTCACAGAATTTAATAAAGAAATACAGTTATTGAACTTTGCTACAATTGCATTAAAATGCGTCATCACAATACATAATTTAACATACCATCATGCATTACAGCCTTTAAATGTAAAAGCAATAATAGGTAAACATTGTATTGTAGCCTGTTATAAGTATGTATAAAGAATAACGATAATGACAATTTATAAAATATACACAATTTCATGCACCTTTCTGAATTATAGTTAGTTTGGAAAATATTATTGTAATATTGCATAGCGTATTTGTGTAAATAAAAAATATATAATTAAATGTAAATTAATAATTTAATGAAATATCATTTATGGAAAGAGATGATAATGCATTGCAATTGCAGTATATGGTATATTACGATTAACTTTATAATTCACAATACTCTGTATATCGTGTTTAAGAACACTTATTTTTCAAACTCTCCATAACCCATCAGACCAGCTGCATTAAGATGACAGCAAAGGTTGCTAAAAAGGGAAATCTTCATTTGATGCCCTGATGTGTTTCTTAGTTCCTAGATAAATCTCCTGCAATAAGACTACCTCAGGGTGGTTTGGTAGCAGAGGTCATATGTTCTTTCAGATGAAAAAGTCATGTTTTGAAGGAAGTGAAGCCCCTACACTAACAAGACCCTTAGTCTCTGTATCTATCACGATGTGTGTGAGAGTGTGGAGTAGGTACGTGTGTGGGTGTGTGTGAGAGTGCCTTTAGAGCGCAGCTGCTGTCCTCTGGTATTTCTGTGACTGTAGAGCGAGATCTTTGTTGATCCTTATCTGCTTTATCTAACAACACGTGCAACCGAGCTCAGCACTGTCTGAAGTCAAACATCACAACGCATTCATACACATGCACAGGAACAATCGATACATGTACATAATGTGCACTGCTCTGCGATGTCTAAGCAAAACACAAAACGCAAGTGGTATACTGCTTACAGCTACAGATATATGGCTTTTCTGGGACCATCTGTAACCATAAAGCCATTTAGTGTGGTGCCGAAGGTGGCTCTCGCTCTCTCTTCCCGGGTCATTTCCTGTTTACAGGGCCCTATGTGGCTCTCTGAAACACTGTGTTTACCAGTGAAACTATGCACTTTCTCCCCCAGAGTGCCACAGATTCCATCAGGACCTGCAAATTATAGTCCCAACCTGCTCATTATGTGGCAAGTGCTGTGGCTAGAGCTGGGCAGCGAGGTCTGTGTGAGCAGGGCAGGGCCGCTGACTTCCACAGTAACCCTAGGGACACACCCGTCCGCTGGGGCCTGAGTTTGCAGGGAGGGGCCCCTGTGGAAATCTTGGCCGCCAGGCCAGCCTCCTCATGGGCAAACAGTGCTGATGAGCACAACAACATTTCCAAACAAGGAATGTGATGGAACTACATTATATTAGTTCATTAAGTTCATATAGTAGACATTAATCAGGGTAGATGCCATATTAAATTTTATACGGATGAAAGACTTACAGTTTTTACAAAGGCATGCACTGTATGAAGGTCTTAGATCAAATATTTATTAAAAAAAAAAAAAAATTCAAAACTGTTTTATGGAGTTTTTGTCTACTAAAAGTCTTTTGGAAAAAAAAGTTTCATCAGCTGAACAACTGGCAAGTTGTTAAACAACCGTACAATCCATTGAACATGCAATACTTCTGTCCCTCACAGCCTCACAGTGGTGTAAAGTATTTGAGTAAATGTAATTAGTTACCATTCCTACGTTTCTTTTTGGCTACTTTGTAGTTTTACTGTATCAAAAATATTAGCAACTTTTACTGTCTATTTAACTACATTTTTGAATAAGTAAATATACTTTTTACACATTACATTTTTCATGGCACCTAACTTTTTCTGCAGCAGTTTCTGCTATAAAGAAGAGATATCGCCATCTAAGGGCATTGAAGATACAATATCTTGTACGTTTTGCCTTTACTCACCCAAACTTGTCAACAAGGCTACTTTACGTGAAAGTGAGTGCATTAGCAGGTAGTTGCTTAATCGCAGGTGTTTGATTTATGAGATGAGGACATGACTGCAGCCGTTAATGAGGCCAAAACCAACACATTTTACTTACTTTTACTAAAATTATTTTATTTATCTGCTAAACTGACGAGACCTTTTTGAAAGATATTGGTTTACTTATGGCCTTTTTGTGCACCTGAGCTTTTGAGACTTGAGAGTTTTTAGACTTTCAAGAGGCTGTCGTGTCGACCTTGATGTATTGCAATTTTGTGGTGTTCAGTTTTATTTTGATTTTAGAAAATGAACGTGATTGCTCTTCTCGCAAATCAAATGTCTCTCAGGTGTTGAAGACTAGTCCATCTTTGAGCCTAGATTTAGTATGAGTAAAATACTTAAGTACTGTTAAAATCAGATACTTTAAGACTTTTACTCAAGTTGGATTGGAATTGGTGACTTGAAACTTGTAATGGAGTCATTTTCGCTACAAGGAATCTGTACTTTTACTCAAGTATGGTTTTCAGGTACTCTTTACACCTCTGCAGCCTCTTTTTCATTTCTTGTCAAAAAGAACTGACTAAGGTCTATTGTACATCCAATCAAATAAAGCATATTAAATTAGTTGTTCATTTTAGTTCGGTACACACTGCATAGAATTTTTGTAAATGCAGTTGTCACTACCTCAAATTTTGGAGAGTTATTTCAGTTGTAGAATGTGGTGTCCCTCCCATAAACTGAACTCTGTGTGTACAGAATAGGATTAAGCACTAAACGGTAAACTGACATCCGAATTTAGCTGCAGTGTGTACGTGAGTCGCAATCATGCACAGTTTGACAAAAAGAAGCAACACAATTGTACTAGTACGGCCTTTGTCTTACAAAAGAGTTAACATTTGCACATTCCCAGACTGCACTATGCCCCCAAGTGCTTTAAAGTCTGAAGGACCGGGATGACACGCTGGTAAGCCCTTCTTAAATGGCTTGGCATGTTTTGGGTGTCCCACAGACACTGCCCGCAGCTCTAGTAAATGGATCACTAAATCAGCACATGTCCAAACAGGTGTCCCTCTCCCCCAACACCTGTCAGCCCCTTCACCTCACGATGCAGCCAATCAGCAGCCTCTGCACGTCAGCATGGCCATAGAAGGGCACATCATGCCTTGCGATCAAAATCTGTCAGTGCTGCATTACAGTAGATAAAAGACGCTGCCAATGAGCGATGCAAGTGAATCCATTACATACAAACACAGATGGGGGCATGAGGTTGATCACGAGTTTGATTGATCTGGATCATTTGCATTCTTAATTACACCTTTAAGTGTATGGCTGCCATGATCTCTCATCAACAGGCCAAAGTGGCGACTGCATGCACCATCCTTCCAACCTTCACAAAAAAAATTGTTTGTAAAGACAGCACCAGATGAGATGATGGCAGCCATCTAGTCAACATTTTTCTGGTTAATAAAGATTTGCTTTGTGCATCTGAACAAACATTTTCTTAATTTAATGTTCTAATATAGTCTAATATGGTAACTTTTGCCAGGGGAAAACAGTCATATTGTTATCAGAGTTTAGAGATGGCTGGCTCAGTCAGTGTGCATGTGTGTGAGACTGGATTGTGAGTGTGTGAAAGAGGGAGAGTGGGCAGTGCTGGCGTAAGCAGTTCTGGAGAGGGAGCTGAAAACTCATATTGTGTAATCTGTTCAGCATGTCCCGCATGGCTCAGAGACAGGACACTGGGACAGCTGCCAATATTTGTGCCAAAATTATTATTTCTTTAATAGAACTCTCGCTAGATCTGTATTGATAAAACTTTGGCAATCAGCACAAAAAAAACGAGACTGACGTAAAGCCAGCACGACATAACTACGTAGTGAGTATATTTGAGTGTTTGTGTGTATGTGTATGAGATAAAAGGATAACTGAATAACGAAAGAGAGGGAAAGAGAGACATACTTAGAAACCAAATATTTAGAAAAGCCTTCTTCTATAACACACAACTTCCCTCTCTCAAACACTCCCTCACAAGCCACTGGAAAGATTACTGGAAAGAGAAATGCTGTGAATCACATACAACAACTTGCATAAGAAAGCAGAATTGGAATTATGTTTAACAACAAAAAAAAAAGACATGATTTGCAAGAAATGTCAAACAGGAGAAGGTGTTTACCGCTAGGGATGCTCCAATATTAAAATTCATAAAGCCATAAAGGTTATGTAAACTCATTTTTATGGTTTAAAGCACATGCACTCTTAAAGAGAAAGTGCTCTCGTAGGGTTATATGTCTAGGCTGTAAACTAAGTTGACACATATAAGTTAGTATGAGATGATTGCAAAGTAATCTGAATCTAAAATAAGAGGAAACCAAATTTCTAACAAGAAAATATCCGATATATTGAAAAAAATAAAAATAAAAATACAAAAAAAAAAAAAAAACGAATTTTACTTGATGATCAACATGCACACACGTTTGTTGGGTGTTTTAAGGGGAATTTCCATAGACATTATGCTTTTTATACTCTACAAACTTTATAGTCTATCCTGTAATCCTACCGCTAAACAAAACCCTCACAGAAAACTTTTTGCATTTTTAAATTTTCAAAGAACATCATTTAATATAATTTATCATTTAAAAATGTCCCTACACAGTCAAAGATTTATGGTACTGCCATCATTGTGGGGACATTTTATCTTCATAACATATAACATATTCACACATACACATACTCATTCATTTTAATATATTTATTTCAAACACATTTCTTTTGAAGTTTGAATATTGTCTAAAAATCACAGAGCTGACTATAAAAATGTAAATAAATATCTTTGCATCTTTGAATAAGCTTCCTTCATTACTACTCTACATTAAATCGTTTACAATATACCTTGAAAAACCACTTCACTAATACACCCATTTTGTCAATGGTCTTTTGTATTTGACTTATTCATGTGCTGCACATGGATAAAAGGAAGTTTAAAATATAGACAGAAATTGTAGGCCTAGCATTCAAAATAAAGCAGAACCACAAGAAAAACTGAAGAAAGAAGAAGAAAGAATGGAGTATGATTATAGAGTGCGAGCTGTGTAATGGGTGGAGTGAGGGTGGAGAGCTTATCCTCCATTTCTGATTAAATCATACAGTATGGTGGTGACGCAGCTGTGTGGAGAAGAGACTGGAACAGAGGTTGCGTTAGACTTTCGTCAAAATGACAGACATGGTCGTAAAAATTCTGTCAATCTATTAATAAAGGTCATTTTAATTTTCATTGTTTAATGATAATAAGCTTTTGTTTTCATTCACATTTTCATTTTTAATAGCATATAGTATAGATTATGCATTTATTTATTTTACGAAGAGAACAGATGAACAGAGACTGTGCATCACTTTTCATGTTCAAAGCAGCTGAATGTCAGTTGTTTTTTCCCAGCAGAGACAGCGGAGGCCACTAAAATATGACCTTTTGTGCCTGAGCAGGCAAATATGAACAACACAATATATTACAAAATAATATTCTGATTAGAATATAAGCAAAACTTAAAAAATGAACTGAACTAAACTCAATCTACGCTCTGTATCTGCCTGAACTCAAGTCTTCTTCCTAGTCTGCATCGACTTAAAGGGTTCCCTTTTACAAGATGTAAAATAAGTTTCTGGTGTCCCCAGAATGTGTCTGTGAAGTTTCAGCTCAAAAATACCCCACAGATCATTTATTATATATCAAATTTGTCCCTATTGGGGGACAAAACATGCAGTTTTTTGTGTGTCTCTTTAAATGCAAATTAACTGCTGCTTCCGGCCTGCTTTCCAGAAGAGGTGGAAAATTAAAAACTTACATTTCGGTTGTTCAACAACAACAAAGCTGGAGATTGAGGATTGTCAGTAACGGTGTTCAGCTTTACATTGTTCAAACCGGAGTCGGACACTGATGGAGAGACTCAGGAAGAAGTTACAACTTTTAGAATGCAACTGGATGTTTCTGAATGGTTAGTGGAAACATTTATGTAGTTGCTGTGGAGTTGATTCAACTCATCGACTAGCATGTGCCGTTATGTTGATCTTTTGTGCAAATCCATCATTGAATTGACCCTCGTTTGTTAAGCAGTCTGGCGTAAAATGGTGGCATGGCAACAACACTCTACAACAACAACTCTTTCTCTTCTCTACAGCAGCCCAACATGGTCTCACTCCCTTTGTTGTGTGTTCCCGGGGACAGGGTTTATGTAAATTCTGGGGTTTGTGATGTCAAAAACCAGGGAAGAAGCTTGTTTTAGTCTCTACCAGCTGTTTAGCGATTAAAAAACGATTTCTGTAAAAGAAAATATCTCCCTTTGCATTGAACTTTGAGCGTCGTAACTTTGCAGATGTTGTTTATGCTCAAACAGCAACATTACACACTAACTAAAGTTAGAAAAGTGAAATCATAATCAGGGACCCCTTTAAACTGGATGTGTGCCTGAGCGTAATCAAACACATCAAGGGAGACTGATGCAGAGGCAATTGTCATTAGATTTTATGTCTTTGCCTCGCACAGACGACTTCTCAAGCCAATTTTAATTTTGTTCTGGAGGCTGAACCAGCGCTCTGCTGCTACACTGGAGAGCACTCGCCACCAACTGGACAGGGGTGGGGATTACAGTTACAAGTTACAATATAGATCACCCTCAGTGTAAACTGTCAAAATGATGGACGGCCTTCAGATTTTTCAGTCACTGCTAAAAAAAATTCAGTAAATGACAGAAAATATTTGGTTAACATAACTTCTGCAGTAGAGTGAATAAGAGAAAGATGTGGACAGATAAAGATAAAGATAAAGTACTTCTGCTTTAATGTCATGATTTGAGAGTAATCGTATATTGCTGCATTCAAAATGGAGGCACGGTTTCTCTGGGCGACTGGTGTAATCTGTCCTAACCTCATTTCCAGCAGGCATCTCCATATCTTTGGCCCTGCAGAGTCGTCCCTGTAGCAACACTGAGCAGCATGCTAATCCTCATGACATCACCACTGTGTCCAGTGCATTTTGTTTAGCATAATTATCAAAGTGGAGAGTGAGCAGTACCCCTAACAATTTGTGCAGAGAGGAAGTCAAAAGGAAAATCTAAAATATCTTATCTGTTGTGGAATGCTGCCATTATATGACACTGTACACTGCACACACACACAAAAAACTGAAGTTGTAAGTAAAACAAAGATTATTGTAGTATGTTTTACATGAAAATACTAGTTACATTTTTTCCACTTCAAAATTTCACATTTAATTCATGTGTGTTATGTTGTTTTTTTGTAACTGTTTGTGAAATACACTAGCAATTTGTGAGTGAAAATTGTTTCAAAGTAACTCCTACACCATTTTACAGTATAGTCAGCTTTCATCACAATGAACTTGCATTTCTACTTTCTTTGTCCCTCACATGCTCATTGAAGCCTATTCAATCAGAACAACATGATGTAGCAAACCAATAATACCAATAACAGCCCTTATAATTAATGTATATGGTTAGGAAAATAGCTATACTAAGAAATTTCTCAGTGTGCTGCACTTAAGATCTCATTCTATGGGCTATCGAGTCATAAACCAGGATGTGACCTCATGCATGTCCTTCCTGCCTCTGTGCTATTGTCTGAGCGCTCCTCTCAGAGGAAGCTGGACAGCAGGGGCTCATTTTCAGTAAGTGAGTCTGGTTGAACGTTAATAATAATTTCTGCGCAGCTGTTTAGTAAAAAACAATATACTGTGAAATGCAATCTGCCTCCCTGCTAACAAAATCTGCCTCACAATGAGTGCTGCATAAAAACGACTGTCGTTTTTGTGTCTGATGCATCTCTTTCGCCATGTACCATAGTTAATTACTGCTGGTTGACCGCTGAGATTGCTGTTTTTATATGAATACGCCATTTCATATTAGCTCGTAAGAGAGTGTTACACTTCCAGGAGCAATAGTTTCCCACAAAGACAAGCAGATGTTCGCAGACTGTACGCTGGCGGGTTTGATCAAGCTATTAGCAGCCACAGTGAGGGAAAGAACGCTTTCACAATCAAGGGTATTTTGAGACATGAGAGCAGATTGGGAATTGAAACCAAAATTGAGGTGAAGGCATATCAAAGTCATCGCTGAAGTTTCCTTGCAACGATGTTGCTCTCCAGTCCCACTGGCCTAAATAAATGATCTCATCTATTTAACAGTCAAATCTACAGTAAAACTATTATAGTTAATGATGAACAAAGGGAGGAAAGAAGTGGGAGATTTCGATGAGACAAATGATTCGTTTTCCTCATCCTTCCCCATACCCATTTCCTCCCGAAACCCGTTAGTCTTTCTCTTGCTCACTACCTGTCTTTCATTCCCACCCGTCTTGACCCACAGACTGGATCATTAGCCATCAGAGCCCTTGAAACAATAGCCCCCCCCCGAACCCCTCCATTCCTGCTCTCCTCTAAAATATTCATAAGGACAATTAGGAGTTCCGATAAGGCAGAGAGGCGAAAGCAGAGAGGGTAGGTCGTGCCAGCAGGACGTCTGTTCTGTAACACTCTATACCCCTGCCACAGAGTAGGCCTCATCAATCTATGAGAGCGCACCTCTGCTCACGTACCTCGCCTCCTGAAAACCGCCGGCCTTGACCGCGGCCTTGATACTCACATTGTGTGGTATGTTAGGTCAAAGGACGGGGCACAGAGGTGAGGAATTGGCTGGCAAACATATTTAACAAACAACCCTGTGGGCTTGTGGTGGACTGTTTCACATAGGCTTTTATATATGAGGTGGTTGGTGGTTTTGCCTTTTTCAGGTCATCAACTGAGAACAAAATCATTTTCTGGACTCACAAAACACGGTGGTTTCAGGTTGATAAGTCACGCGTAAAAACATCAAGTGTGCTTTGTTTGATTAAAAAGACACTGGATACAGATGCTATAAGCATACCTACAAATGTCTGTAATCCCGATAAGCCCTTAAGTGAAGCGCATAGACTCGTAATGATTGTTTAGGCTGATCTGCAGTACTGCAATGAAACTTTACTTTGACTACACTGTTGTCTTTCGTGGAAAGAAGAAGACAAGCCACCTACACATGACTCAGATAGAGAAAAACTCTGGTTTCCATGAAAAGGGAGGGCATTATGGGAGAGGTTATCACTTTAGTCTTCAGTAAATCGGGTGTTCTGTGCTGTGTTGCTGTCCTAACACTAATTCAAGTGGAAAGGAATAATCAGAGTAGGTGTGTATTTCTTCGTTTTGCCTGCATGCATATAACTTTCCAAATCATTTCTTGTTTTGCAATTGCAAATTAGTTTTGTAAAATTAGGTACATGCAACCTTAACACATTTGAGACTTTTGGGAATGTGTTATACATAAAACTTTCTTTGAAGCCAAATCCGTGGTGAGCCGCCAAGTTTTTATTATGAATCAAAGCATATGTAAAAACCAAACCATAAGCAGTGTCAACTGATTTAAAATCCTTCCTCAGGCAGTCCACATCACCACTGAGATCAATTCAACCCACTCCTGCAAAGAACAAACAATACATCGCTGAAAGTGAAAGAATTTTAATTGAAAGCATAACATCGCCGCATGTGCCAGTTCTTGAACGCTGAATAATAATTTCACCAAACTCTGCACCCTCTACATTAGATATCATGCTGGAGTAAGTAAACATGATCTTTCACATCAGTGCTGAAGTCATTACAGAGGCTATTTGGGCTTACGTCATCTGAGAATAATTCATGGCTGAAATCGGCAAACACGTGCCAGATCGCTGAGCTGGGAACAGTATCTGAGGTAGAGAGAGAAAGAGAGAGAAGGCCCCATTCTTGCTCTTATTGAATTACATTCAATCATGTTTGCCCGTGTCGGAGATGCTTTCCCCCCTCCCGCTGGAGAGTAATCAATAGTCAAAGAGGACACTTCCATTAGCTTTTGTGCCTGCTATCTAGGGACTGGTTCTGATGGTAACCAGGAAAAAGAAGGGAGGGAGGAGAGAGGTTTGTTAAGTTCAAGTAGACTGGGCACTTCATTGTTTCCATTTTTGTGTCCATTACACTTCTATATTCTGAATCTAAGTATTGAAAATGAATGAAAGCCTCTTATTTGAGACCATTGAGAGATTCTAGCACCAATACCATGTAGAGCAAAGTTCTGTTGATTCCAATATCAGACCCGGAAAATTGGTTGTCATGTCCATTTCTCTCAAAACATACAGTATGTTTATAAAATCTTGAGAAATATTATGAGAATCCACGGATGTATCACACAGAAATATATTCTGTTTGTCAGTCAATATGATTTTTTTCCTAGAGGACCTAAAGAACCCATAGAGGAGAGGGCAGGCATGGATATGTCATGGGCACACCTATCAGGACTTAACAGGGCTAAGATCACAAGGGTGAAGACAGCTGCCAGATGTGGCTGCTCTTGTACTCTTTTTCATTCAGCCGTCTGGCTTGTGAAGTTAAAACAAAGCCAGCAAAAGCAGTCAATGGACTACCCATTTATCAATTAAATGCCCATTTATAAAAAGAAAAAGAAAAAAAAAAAAACTAAGAAGAATATTTTACATTTAGTCAAAACGTTTTATGAATGGTTTACTATATATTGAAAAGGCATGGCCATACAACATATAGATCTATCAAAATAACAAGCAACAAATATGAGAATAATTTATTTATTTATTTATTTATAATGTATACATAATCTCATTGCTGGTAAGAAGAACTAATAACGTAATAATTAAATAATTTAATGTGAAGAAAGAATCCAACAGTTTACTGTCCAAATTTAAGTTTTGTTGTAAGTTAATTTTGTTTGACTGGAAGGATGGCTTTATTGATTTCTGTTCATTACACTAAGCTATTAGCAGATTAAACTCAATAATTAGTTCAGTTGATAAACTGGCTTTTAATAAATGGCAGGAGGTCTGATTCAAGGTTGAAATCGTTGAAATCCCAGAACAAGGTTGAGTTTCTCTTAAATTGAATATAACTGTTTCCATATCACGAGTCAAATACCGGTTACTATTGGGCAATCGATATGTGTTTATCAAAGTCGATAATCTCAAAATGGCCAAATATATCATTTGTCTCAGTACCCGTAAACACTTTTCAGTCAGTTCACAAGTTCAGTAGTCACTATATGTAGGCAACTGGTTGTAGGCCAGTACAAGGAAAATATTGTGGGCACCAATTTGCCTAATGTTCCTTGAAAAGCCTAAAAACAGTTTCAGCTATGTGTTTTGGAGGAACTACTGGATTGTAAATAATTACTCCAGCGAGGGGGACAACTACCATACAGATAAATATCAGTTACAGTGAATAAAAAAAATAATAATAGAAAGAATAGAATAGAAAGTCTACCAGTTACTTAAAACATTTATAAAACATGAAGTACAGATTTACTAAACAGTATCGATACGCAGCCGAGAAACAGCGTATTTATCTAGTGAGCTGAGAGTGAAAATGATAGTTCAGAATTAGTCATTCATTTGCGGCGTGCTTCATCCCCCTCTTGTTTCCTCTGTGAATGAGCACCAGGGTTATTTGCTCAGAGTCAGCGCGTCTATGTTCAAGCACTTGAGATTAGAGCCTGCCTCATTAGTCTCATTGGAGACTAATGTTTACCAAAGGCCCACCTCGCTCTGGGCCTTTTGTTGCTTTGTCTTCTTTTTATTTCAGCCTCTTGAAAAAGGCCTGGTTTTTAAATGAAAAATATCAGTTTTGCTAGAAAATGAGAAAGAGAGAAAGAAAAGAAGAAGGGGGGGTGAAAAAGTCGTTCTGACGTCAATGATGCACGACACGTGCTAAAAACAAGAATCTCTTGGCAGTAACCAGGTAACAAGCATCATGCTTAAAGGGAGAAGGGACATTTTCAAAGAGCACAGTGAGAGGGTAAAAGACAGATTCACTTCAGTGTTTTATGTTTATCAATACATACATGAACTCTACCAAAACCAGTCTTCTAAAATGCGCTCTCCTAACTGATGCGTCATAGATAATATGGCCATGTACAGTCCATTTTCCACTTATGTGGTTGCTTGGAAGCATAATGTTTGGCTTGATGTGGCACGCAGCCTTACTTTCAATCTTTTACCATTGTATGTTCCTTATATTCGCTTCCGGGAGAGATACTTTAAGTGAAAGAGGAATATTCTGCTGCCACTGATTCTTGCTGGTTTCTGTTGTGAGGTAAACACCAAACTGTGTTTCCACAGCAACCTGGTCACACTTTACATGGGGGAGAGAGAAAAGAACAACAATTACCACGAATTCAGACCTTGCATCTAGAGAGCTGTCAGAGAGACAGGGTCTTATAAAGTGGCTATCAGAAGAATGAACCAAATGTAGCTCTTTGTTTCAGAAGAGAGAAAATGGCATGTTCCAAAGAGGGGCTGTGCTCTTGTTCTAGACTGAAAGCCCAGAGGAAAGGGAGTCCTTGTCCTATAAAAAAGGGCACTTTGAAAAGCTGCAGGAGGCTTGATTCAACACCATTATTGTTACAGCTCTTAGTGTGGTATATTAAGACAGTGTTTTTTTAACCTGACATGTGTACTTCACTGCAGTAAGAATAGGCCAGTCATTTACAAAATGTGACTTCTTTTTTTACCATTAAAGAGTACCATTTATTTCCATGCATAATACTTTAAATGTATATCTCTCAATCTGAGAACTGTTAGTTGCACAAACTGCAGAAAACTATGCAGAACTAAAATTAAAAATGAAATGTGTTTGCAAGGAACTTTCACACCCACTCTCAATAGCATCCAAAATAAATGTTTTTTGCTCAGAAGTGTCTCTTTTAGAAGTATAATGGAATTCTCAGTTATGTTTCAGTCAAGTATGACCTTCTCAGATGTTTCTCTTAAAATTCTTCATGAGAAATATAAAATAGAAACACACAAAACTAGGTGAAATACAGTAAGAGTGTAGAGATATGAAATGGATGTACTAAGATTATGTGGTCTTGGAAGAATTTGTTGAGAAATTTTTGAGTTCACATTGAAATAACTGAATTCTGATTGCAGACGTTGCTATCTTCTCAGGAAAAAAATCTGAGAGGCAGGAGACTACCGCAATATTATCAATTTATTCTATGTCATGTGAGTGTTTTTTGGGAGAAACAATTTATATATTTGAGATCTTGTCTGTATAATTATCTTCATTTTTGTCTTAAATGTAAACGTTAACATTCTGGTATTTAACATTCCTGACTCTTCTTAATTAGCAGAAATGACAACACTTTCCATCAGAAAATACCACAAATACGTTTACTCAGAGAAGAGGAGTGTTTGTTTTTAGTGTGCAGATTGACAAAACAGGTTACTCAAGCAAGCATTGGTGGAGGTGAACTGTTGCCACAGTTTGGTCATTGATTTACCCTAGTGATAAGAAAACAATTCTACTTGAACTATTTATTAGGTAAACCGCCTGTTTAAGATGAGGTCGAACGTTCCTTATAAAATCTTCATGTACAAGGTCGAATGCAGAAGGCATTTCTTGTCACGAACAGACTGTTATTTTGAAACACTAAGTTACAAAAAATATCTGACAACCCTAAAATGTACCTCCATGTGACTCATAAATAGTGGATGATTTTCTTATGTAAAACTATAGGCTATAACATAATTGCTTCTTCCTGTGAATCATTAAAATAATCTAATCCGTCATTCAAAGAATTTTCCATCAGTTATGACACAATGCTTCCCAGCCATTAACAGAAATTTCTGGCAATCATTGTCACGCGGTAACTGTTAAAATGTAGCGGGCGCTATTACGCATCTTCTGAAAGAGTAAAGAAATTCCGGATCAAAAAACAGGTGAAGAAGAAGCAGAAACAAGTGAAAATAAATTTGCTTGTTTACATATGCACATTTAAAATAACACAACCACAACCAATGATCAAAAAATGCTGGAGATGATGGCTAGGAACTTAAAAAAATAAATAAATGCTGCTGTAAAAAGTGTTAAAGCTTCATTATTCAGGTTGCATGTCTAAAGGATAGGGAAAATAATGACTAAAGAGTCTGACTTTTCAATTATCAACAAGTAGAAAGTACATCAAACCATCCAGAACCTAGAAAACAAACACTCCCTAAATCTCTGCATGAACATGCCAAGGATTATTCTGAAGGATCTACAGCGTACAACTGAGAATGTGTGAAAGCACAAATATAATTTGCCAAAAAAAAGTGACCCAGTTGCAATGAGGGCAAAGATTCTGTGGTCAGATGAGACTGAGATAGAGCATATTAACCAAAATTCACAATGATGTGTGCTGCACCTTCACACCACAAAAAAACCAACAGCGAAGTTTGGTGGTGATACCGTCATGCTATGGAGCTTCTATATGAAAATGATAAGAAAATCAAACAAAAGGCAGACTAATAAAATAAGTCCTCTTTATTCTACACAAAAATTATAGTGTAGGTTTTCAGCTCATTATTAAGAATAATATTGAGAGATACAGCACATATATCAGAATATACTAAAGAAGACACCTTTCCTTTTATGTCAATACTGCTGACATTTTCGTTTGACTTAATAAGCACTTTAATATGAAATCTTCTCGATGTGAGAGTAAGCGGCATAACAGAAAAAATATAAAAATATAAAAAAGAGGGAGGGAAAGAAAGAGAGTGGCAGCAGATGAGACATTAAAGAGTGAGCAGTGGGAATTGAGAAGAGAGAAATGGAGATCACTGAAATGAAGTGATATGTTACAGATCATAAGGGAAATTAGACCAGATTTAATAAGTAGTTTATCAAAACAGTGTGAAAATCAGAAGAGAACTGACAGCTGCTAAAAAGGGACAATGAAGATAACGAAAAAGATTAACTAATAAAAAAAAAAAAGTGCAAATTTGATTTCACTGAATGAAAAGATAATGTCAAAACTTTTTTGGAAGA
Source organism: Chanodichthys erythropterus (assembly GCF_024489055.1). Classification (NCBI taxonomy): domain Eukaryota; kingdom Metazoa; phylum Chordata; class Actinopteri; order Cypriniformes; family Xenocyprididae; genus Chanodichthys; species Chanodichthys erythropterus. Next base: position 36,828,550 of record NC_090227.1, on the reverse strand, counting down.
CCTGAGAATTTAATATTTTATTTTATATTTTTATAAATGCTATGGAGCTGCTGATAAAAAAAAAAGTTAAATTAATGCAATCATTCATGAATGTCTTTCAGGAAAAACTGAGGACACTGTCTTTGTTGTTTAAAGAGGATCCCAGGATGAGTCAAGCAGTGTAACTGACCATGCATCCCCCTTCAGCCTTTTCAAATGTCAAACATGGCTTTAGCAGATCACACAGTCAATCTGGCCCCTGGCCAGCCCAAAGTCAAGCCACTAAGTTAAGCGCTTGCCAATTAAAATGCAATCTTTTCTTGCGTGTTGTCATCTGTGCATATCAAGCGCAAATTAAGCCCCTGACCCCTTTTACATTAATCCTCGCAGACTAGGTTAATAGTCCAGAACCGTAGGGGTCGTCTGCCCCGCTAGAGCGTGAGGTGAGTGGCGTCATTGTGCGAGTGAGTGATCCTTTAGTGCATTGCCTGCCAAAACCTCAAGGAAGGACTCAGATGCCCCTGCTTTCAGCAGGAACTCTCAAAGTAACTTCATTTACTTGACAGTGCTGAAACAATGACATAATCAAATTAAAAAGATGGACTAGGTCAAAACGAAATAAATTATGGTTGTCTTTCCAATAGTATCAAATGATAACATCCTGACAACAAGAGAGCAGGAAGAGCTCTGTTAAGTCTGGTGTCCCCACATATAGTAAGGCAGGGCAAATGTGATTGGAAGAACACTCAGGCCTGAATATGGTGCCTGTTAGCAGGGCTCTATTATCTGGATATGTCACCGTTAAAGATACCAGCACTCCAGCCCTGATCTGTCTCTGAAACAGCCCAGACATGCCCCTCTGAGGCACACTGCCACTAATGTTTGGAAAATGAGCTTAGCAGCTAAGTCTTAATCAACAGGGCCATATAAATAATACTTCCATTAGACTGCCACCTAAGCCTGCTAAGAGAGGGATGAATTTGTCATTTTCATGGTATTAACAACACATACTGAGAGACAACTGAGTCCTCTCTTCATTAGAGCAGGCTAAAATGGTGACCTTTTTTATTCATTTTAAATTGTAATAAGATTTCAAGCATTTCAATTAGGGATGCACTGATCAGATTTTTGGAGGCTGATAGTGTTACCAATTTAAACAAACAATTACTGGCCAATACCGATATTTGGCGCTTACTCTGTTATTTTTGTCATTAAAATAGACAGTGTTTTGATCATGATTTAAATCAGCAAAGTTAAAAAAAACAAAAAAAAAACACATGCATTAAGTTAAACTAGCTAGTTTATAGCTGCATCATCAAATCATTTCTAATGAACATGGATTACATTCAGCAGGCCAACATAAATATATAAATACAACAGAACAAAAATACATATGAAATAAGCAGTGCTTTTTAGGTAGGTACATAAATGTAAAATAACAGCATATTCTTCACTGTATTAATTAAATCCATGTATTATTACTACATTTAGATGTAGCTAAAATCTACTAAACAGTAATATATTTCTGTCACAATTACTTCAAGCTAAACTGAACTTTTATTTTGACAGGAAATCATAAGGCCCTATGCATATCAATCCTTATGAAAGTTATTTTGTCAAGAATAGTGAGCGATTTTTTTGTCTTTTGTTGTTTGATTAACATAAAAATGCACACAGCAGAAATTATAGATTATGGATTAATCTTGGATTATGCAACAAACTTTATACAATTTAGCGCCTTCACGCATTTAATTAATAAACCATCGGTTTGTTATATTGGCCATTTTCATGTTATAGCCGATATGCCTATGGTTGTGAATTGATCAAAAATCGTCCGATACATCAGTGCATCTCTAATTTTTAAATATTTTTTTGTATTTTTGATTAGATAAATGCAGCCTTGGTGAGCATAAGAGACCTCTTTCAAAAATCTTACCCACCACAAACCTCTGAATGGTAGTATAGCTGCTAATTTTTAAAATGAGACAAAGAGGCTGATTCACGGTATAAATGGCCAAATTCATTGTAATGAAATTACACATCTATGGCCATCAAGGGCAATGAATGGTGGATCCACAAACTATAGACAAGGGACTTTTCCCAACAGTCTAGTTTTCTTTGAAAATGCCATGATTTCAATTTCTCTTGTCAAAGTCAATTTTACATCTGTGTTGCTTAAAGCGTAAGCATGACTTAAATCATTCCATCACTATCAATTTAGTCTAATCAAATCTAAAGAGCATATTTTAATAGGCAGACTTAAGGGATTTAGACTGAAGCATTCATCGCCATCTCTCACTTCTCGCACTGTTGCTTTTCTTTCTTTCCGCAACTCTCCTTCCATCCTCACATCAGCAGGAGGAGGATAATTGATCAATCACGCTAATTGAACAGTCTGGCCAGCTAGCTCACAGAAGCAGATGTGCCAATTTGCATTCATTAAGGCAGAGTCGGGTCTTAATCACCGCACAAGCTTTGATTGACAGCACAAACAATTCAATGCAAACCTCCAAACAAAACAGTAAAATTCAGCTCAGCAGCTATAAAAATAAATGCAATTATCTTGTAAAGTTTGCATATTTACAGAAAAACTTCACAAGTCTTATAGGAGGCATTGTAGCACTCGTACCAAAGCGCTCTGATAAAATGACGATTGATTTAACAGCTTTGGCAACATTACTGATATAGCACAGAGTTGTGTGTTGTGGTGAATGTCCCAAAAATCCCCAGACCCAGTGACATCAGCCGTCCCCTCTTGCCCCCCTCCCTCCCTTCAACCAGAGTGATGAATAAAAGTCCCTTATCGAAAATATCTCCCTCCCCCAGTCCCACAGCATAGCCTCATTTCCTTCCTCTTTTCCCCAGACACCGGCTCCTTACTACATCCATATCCAGAGCCAATAGAAACTGTGAGCGAGCTCTTGTTACGAGCTCAAGTGCTTCTGTACTACATGAATATGCATAGCATAGCTAATACAGTTGCATGGCTGTTTGGAGGCGCTCACATGCCGTTCACAGCTTCAAAGGTTCAGATGAAAAGCAGAGTGACTGCTTTTTGTCCCGTGCTTGTGGTAAAACAATGGTGTTATTCACATGGAACAAAACAGAAATCTCATGCAGAAAAGACAGAAGAAGGGCTGACATTTGGGAATGGTCAAGATTTACATATCCTGCGATTCTCGATTATGCCTTTTCCAGGAAATAATTCTCAAAAGAATTTCTCGAGACTAACTAAGTTGGCAATTTTCAAAAATTCTGTTGTGAAAATCAAGTTTTTAATGTTGTTTATATATCTGTTTTTAATACACTTTAAGACAAACCATGTGCAAATTCATAAGTCAACACCATTTCTGAGTATTTTCTTCTTAAAACTCCAGTGAAAAAAAATCATCACAAACTACCTTGTAACCAATCACGTCAACGTGCTGGCGGGCTTTAGCATATCATTAACAGCGAACTAGCAGGGGAGTCTCAAGAAAAGCCAGGTTATCCCAGTATATTTTTCTGTTGATATGAATAGTGTAGATTTAGCAATATGGTGGGTGTATGATAACGATGTTATGATGAACTATATGGCTTTCTCCACTGACGTTCTGAGTTGTTAAAGCATTTGTAAGGATACTGATTGTTAGAAGGCAGCTGTCTGACTCTGACATGACACGACAGGAACATGGTTTGTGTAACATTAGCAACACGTTATTAGCTGTTTGATAACATAGTCAAGCAAAAGGCTGATCATACTAATTACTGTTATGTGTCTGATGTTGTAAAGAGCGATACCATTGTGCAGCGTTTACCTCAGTAAGTTGAGCGAGTTCATCTCTGAGCTGCCGTGAGTGGAGGCGGGGCTAATTTGCATATTCATTAATCTGCGTATATTAAATGAGGCAAGGGTTTAGAGTTACATTCAAGCTATTTTAAGGCATGCAGAATTTTTTTCACAGGAAAAAAAAAACAAAAAAACGTTTAAATATGCCATTTTGGTGATCAAAGATGAGTTTTAAGGGATAAAAATATTGACCACAGGGGGACTTTAAAGGGATAGTTCACCCAAAATTAAAAATTTTGTCATCATTTGCTCACCCTCAAGTTGTTCCAAACCTAAAAGAAATTACAGGTTTGGAACAACTTTAGCGTGAGTAAATGATGACAGAATGTTCATTTTTGGGTGAACTATCCCTTTAAAGTCCCCCTGTAGTCTTTGTTGATATGTTACAGTGGTATTGTCTACTGTACTGGTCGGCCTTTGAATATTTCTTCAGGAAAAAAAAAAAAAAAGCATTTGCTTTTTAAAACCACACACAACAATGCAAGCCTCTTACGGAGGCCTAAAACATTTGCCTGAATCATTCCCTGATTTGCTTACTATTTGAGCCAGGTAAATGACACCTCAGACAACAACCAGAGTATTGCAAAAGGTCAGCTGGCCGTTCACGGTTATTTGCAACATGGTGAGAGTGGTGGAAAAAAGTCTTACATGTAAATCTCAAAGCAAACATACAGCCTGCCATGTGAATGTAAGTCTGCAGCCTAAACACTTCTCCCAGCATTCAATAGAATGGCTGTTAGCAGAGATCACTAATGTGTTCAAACCATGATAATTTGGACTAATGAGAATGGACTGATATCAGCATGCCCGAGTAATGCTCTCGAGAGGATCTAACAGAGGCGAAGGGGTAAAAGGGACAAATGGACGCCACATATCTGCTGTGAAGTTGATATCTGATTTCAAGGAATCCTATGTGCACACTGAGAGGCCTGTATTCAGAATACCAGCATAGGGCTACTAAGATTTCATTACCTCCAGTTGGAGAGGAACAAGAGAAAGGATGATTTAATTATTTTAATTACCTGCAGCAGCTTTTTCATTTGGAGCACAAACAGAATTCAATTTAAAACACAACAGGAACTATAAGGACTTTCTTTAGACAGGACAACTGTAAAGTATTTTCACTCATTCATGCAGTCTTTGTCCACCTTTTTATTAATTGAAATTGACGTACAGTAAGAGGAAATCAAATTACAATCAAATTAAAAGAAATTAAAGGAATGTATTGATAATTGTTAAGCTCTGTTACCACAGAGAATTATTCCTCATTTGTTCCTCAGTTTGCCAAAACAAGCAAGAATCACGTGTAGAATAATATTAAACAATATTAAACTGTTGAGCATGTTAACCTGAGACCAGTGTGACAGAAAAGTTTTTAAAACTTTTTTTTAACTCTTCATGTTCATGTAAAGTCACTAATAAATGGTACATTTCGCATTAAAAGTGCATGGATACCAGAAAAAGACCAATTATTATTTAAATGTCATTGATGATAACTGAATGGACAATATCAAAATTCAATTATTATAATTCTACTACTTAATAAATAAAAAATAAAACACTAAAAACTAAAGACATTTTAAATGTTGCAAGTGAATTTAGGCATCACAATATAATGTGCAGGAAAATGATTTGCTAAAGATAACATTTTACATATTACATTAGTATTACAACATATAACATATTACATTAGTATTATTAATTTTAAGTGTTGTAATTAATAATTTTATGTGATATTATTATATAGAGGAATAATCCTAAATAGAGGAAATAGTCATACACATAAATATTGACAATACCAGTAATTAAAAAAAATTCCCTAGTTTCACCCACAAGAATTAGTTCAGTAACTCATAATCCAACAAGCAATATAAATTTAACAGCTCAAATAATACATGTAAGATGTACAGTATGGAAGAACTAATATAAGCATTTTAACAAAATATGAGCCCAACAGAAACTTTTTTCCAAATTATTGTTTGTGCTAACAGCATGACATATTCTGAACCCAGAACTGTTTCTAATAGAAACACAAACAGTGAATATGCCTCAAAAATCATCAATAATCTAACTTACTTCACAAAAGGTCAGAGAACTTCCACATTCTTATAAAAGTGAAATGTGTGGGGCTGTGCTATTATACACAATCTCTAGACTGAGGTCCATCATACATGAAAAGTCCTTTCAACTCCACTTCCTTTCATATTCTCTGAGCAATTCAAAAGGTGAGAACAAGGACAAAGTGTGTTAGTGGAGACCCAATACAGTGGAACACCAGTGGTCCTTAAAGACCCCTGTGAGACGTTGAATGGACATGCTGTAACCTCTGAGGAAACGCTCCATCAATCCTGCGCTGCTACTCAGTAAATAAAAGGGCTTGCTTCAGACCCACAGCTTTTGAAAAGGGAGACACAGATGGGATCGCGGCCACTTTTAATCAGACAGAGAAGTGGACAGGATCCACAAAGGGAGATTTCACGCAACGCTTCACCTGTCGCCTGGAGTGTTATTGAAGTTGAACCACGGTGCAGCAAGCACACAGTCGCACACACACACCAAAAACACACATTGCTCAGGCATGGTGATCTTGGTCTAGCGCTCCGGTACTGACTGCGGGCCAGACTTGAGACAAAGTCCATAGCCCTGAGCCTGGTCGTCACACTGTGCCCCACTCACACATCCATCTGTGGAAAGCAATACATCTGTTCCCCTGACTATGCAAGGCCAGGCCTTTTGCTACAGATGGTGGTGGCAAGTAGGAATGTGACTTTTGATTTGGCTTCTCACATGGAACAGGAATTTAAGCTAGTCAATGAAAAAGCAGCAAAGAATACATTTGTTCTAGAGGACGGAAGAAGAACAAATGAGGAAAAAAATGTGTGATTGTTTGTGCTGCATTTATCACTTTAACACAATTTATTTATTTAGATAAGTGTAAGTGCCTCCATGTGAAACACATTTCACCAGGAGAAAAGGCAGAAAAAAAATGCAAATGGGAGGTTTAGAGAGTGGGGTATTGATTTGTTATATAAATGTTTAACTCTTCACCTCTTTTATGACAAGGTAGCTGCTTAACAAAAACAGAAAATAAAGATTCAAATAAACCTGGAACTATGAGAAAAGCAGTTTCTATATAGCTAAAGTTACTTCAGAAACAGTACAAAGATGAGGAAACTCCCACCATTTAGTCAAAACAGCCGTATTTCATTTTAAAAATCTCTAGAACCAAACTTTTGTGGCCTGTGAGAATTAGGGATGCACTAAAATTCAGGCTGATACTATGTTGGGTGATTATTACTAATAAATAGCTAATATTAAAAATGGTGAAGTATTTTGTGTAAAATAAATGATACACTAAAAACTAAAATCAGTTGTTTTCAATGTTAAGCATCAGAACATTATGTACAGTATGAAAAAAATATTTGTTGTAAATTTTTTTATAAAAATTACATTTAACAGTGTTATTAAATTTAGTGTTCTTAAAAGGTTAATTTTAAGTCATTCATATGTTAAAAAGGAAATAATTGCACAATTAAAATATCTAATATCAGCCAATACAATACATGATAACAAAAAATCATAAATTTCATCCAATGACCAAAGCGGTACCAATATATCGTGCATCACTAGTAAAAATACAGTTTTCAGCTTTCAGTGTAGCAACCTTTACAATAGTATTATTTTATTTTTTTATTTTTTATTTTTTTGTCAAATTTGGTTTAAAATAAAAACTGAACACTTTTGGAGATTACAATTTGCCACCATTTAGCTAAACACCTACTGTATACTGTACAGGGTGTTACCAAGATGGCCGAAGAGTGGACTGACATATCTTAAAAGGGCTTTGGGTTACTTCCTCCTTGAACATGCCATTTGATTAATAATATAACTATATGGTATCCTCTTTCAGAATGGCACACTGTACAATATGAGAACACATGCCTGTATTTTTATGGATAAAATCAATATTGCTGAGTACTGATATCCTTTGGTTATATCGGTATACTGTATAACTCCTGCACAGATCTTTACATGTGTCTCCATGGAGTCATACTGCCTTCAACCAAAATCAAAGTCAGCAGCACTTCTGATGGAAGTCCAGGGCTGATATCACTGCTCCTGGTTTCTCCAGCATGTAGCCGGGCAGGAAAAGAGAGTGGAGGCTTCAATAGCTTATTTCTGCTCTGCTTCTTTACAGCTGAATCATGGCCTCAGAAAGAGAGCTGGCTGTGGGCGATCTCTGCAGCTATGAGTAGATGCGGACCCACTGAGCAGGGACAAGGCTGCTTTGTTGGGGCCCTTCATGCATTGGGTCAGGTTCCTCCACAGCGGCCTGAGGGCCGACGTGGGAAAAGCGGCAGCTTGCCACCAGCTTGCGTTCCACATCAGTAAGCGTCAGAAAGAAATCTGCTGACGCTTGATTGTGCGGCTGTACATGTCCTGCATGTGTTTGTTGGTGTCCTACAAGACACTTACAGGACAGAGCTAACATTTTTTTTTTCAGTTAAAAAAGACGTGGAATGGCAATTTACAACAGTAAAGAGCCTCTTTAGTCATGCAAGAGGACGTTTTGTAACACACAGAACACAGTGATTTCCCGTTCTTTAAAATCACAGAGGGAAAGGCACAAAGCCATTGAGAGGGGGCACAGCATCCTCTTTAAAAGCTGTTGTAAAAAGGTAAAGCTGACATGGGGTGGCTGTTACATAAGGGGTGAGTGTGTCCATTCATTTTTAATGCAGGTGAGGGCCCTCTTGGTGCAGGGAAGAGAGCAGATGGGCCACTGATGGAGAGCTCAGGCTTTGTGGATGGCTCTGTGCATTCTTCTGCAGTTCTGCCATGCAGGTAATTCACCAGCAGTGTCATCAGCATGAATAAAAGATAACTCGGCCCAGCTGACTCCTTTTATGCAGTTTTAGACTTTTTTTTAAGTAAAAGACTTTAAAGGGATACTTTACCCAAAAATGAAAAGTCTGTCATAAATTCTGTTACTCACCCTCATGTTGTTCCAAACCTGTATAAATTGCAACCTTTTGCAGAACACAAAAGAATAACTTTTTGACCATAAAATGAAAGTCAATGGTCTAAACAACACTGGGCCACAATGACTTTTAATATATGTGACCTGTGCTGGCAAAGTGAGTCGCAATGAGCACATTTTCAAAAATACATTATTGTTATTTTCACATTAAAAAACCCATCAAAATTATGGAATCCAACAAAAAATGACTGAGCTACACCTGTTTGAAGTCAATAGAGTCAGAAAAGTTAATTATAGAGAAAAATCGAGTTAAAGTTTTCTGAAGGTTCCAAAAAAAAAAAAAAAAATCACCTAGTAACCAAACCTTTAAATCCCTGGTAATACCACCAAATTTGGCACAAACCAAGTGAAAACCTCTATCTATAGGACAAATCACGTGTTTTTCCCCAACAGTTAATCAAACATCCACTTAAGACATAACAGATAATTTTTTTGCGTAAATACTCGCCAAGACAGAATGTTTGAAATAGCCTACTGTAATTCTGTGTGTATGTGTATATTGGGATTGGGGTGTCTTGTGCGCGCTTCAGATCTGTCAGTCAGCATGAATAAGATCATTTTGTTTACATCAGCATGAGTTTGAACATAACATTTCATTGGTTCAGGTTCATGCCATCGAGAATTCACTATGAATATTCACAAAGTTGGAATGCTGCGCTTTACAAAGACACCAAACTTGTACTGAAAGGAAGCACCAGAAGTCCAGAAGCAAGCAGAGAAAACTGCATTTTTCATGGTCAAAAGAAAGGTACTCCTCTCAGAAAAAAAAAGTACAAATACAGATACTTTTAGATGATTAGTTGCTATTTGGAGCATTGGGATCGCTAGACGAGGGCTTAATAAACTCATTTTTGTGAAAACCTCAAACCAAACCAAAATTGATATTTTTCACTTGTTTTGCCTGTAGCTCGAATTTAGCCCATACACATTCTGACTCACTTTGCCAGCATGGGTCACATACAGTATGGACAAAAAAAGACCATTTTCAAAGTATCTTCTTTTGTGTTCCACAGAAGAAAGAAAGTCATATATATATTTTGTAACAACATGAGAATGGGCAAAATGATGACAGTTTTTCATTTTTGGGTGAACTACCCCTTTATTTTACTTAAAAAAAATGTCTAAAACTTCATAGGATTTTGTGAATTCCATTCAAATCTTTCTTTATAATAGAAATCTCTAGTGAATGAGAATGAAAAGGATTTCACAAATACCATACAGACAAATGACAATATTTGAAACACTAAAAATATTATTTATGCATATTAAGCCCATTTGTATTCACTTTCAATAAAATCTTTTAAAACATTTTTTTCTGCATTACACATGCTACACTGACATTTTTTATTTCTATTTAGTAAGCAACTGAGTACTGAACGATTAAAAAAAATCTAGAATGACGTCAAAGAGACGTTTTGAATGCATGTATTGTTATTATAGCTCACTGATGGTCTCGACCTATAAAACTGGAATGTTGTTTTGACAAATGAGGACAGTACATGCCTGGCAAATCCTGCTTTCTGTGTACTGAACATTACAGTAGTATGGTTTTGGTTTGCACAGCACTCATATGGCCAGCTGGGAAGGCTTTATAATGAGCACACAAGTTTTACGAACTGTATAAATGTTAAATTTTTACACACTTATTAATTGAGGCAAACATGAATGGTGGACAAAAAAATAAAAAACTTAGATGCCCTGTTCCATGTGCCCAGTTCAGTTAGGGGGCTGTTACATGATCTATGCCCCTTTGTCAGTTGCAGTACTCAAATACGTCTGGACTTATCAGTGGCTGCAGACGTCCTGAACCCTATCTAAGCACGAATGAGAAGGAAACAGTTACATGCTGTCCAGGCATCAGTTTGTCCCCCATGGCACTATGAAACACAGATGCTGTACATTTATGCATAGATAATTTCTGAACTTCAACCTAAAACGTACTGCTGTACTAGACATTAACATACAGCTACATAATTTGTGAGACTTGATATCTACGTAAAATGAATACAGTGACTCCAAAAAGTATTTGAACACTTAAGTCACACTTAAAAATGTATTAATGTCTTTGCATCATGCTGTACAACAAAATATCAAAGCAAGTGGCAGTTAAAATTGAGGGGAACTCACTTCATACATTCACAAAAATATCTTGGGCCAGTTGGATAAAAGTAAAAGTAAGGCAAAAATAGCTACAAGAAGTGAAGATGTTTCAGAGAAAATCTTCAGCATAATTTATTTGCAATTAGTTTGAAATGGTCTTTTCTAATTCGATGAGATTCAAATGTGATGTCAATGTCCAAGAGTCCATTTACTTTTTGGACCTTAGTACATTAGAAATGACATTACACTAAATGTAAAAAACTCTTCAATCATCAAAGACTGGTCATTACATGAAGTAGGCCACACTCACCTCTACAATGTCAGAGTTGGTTCTGCTCTCATGGGGTTCATTGTATTCTGTGTACTTAAGTAGGACTTTGTCCATGTCAGTGCTGGCATACTGAAAGAGTTTGTTCGAGCTGTTGAATATAATCAGAGCGATCTCACAGTCACACAACACGCTCAGCTCATAAGCTTTCTTCATCAAACCAAACTTCCGCTTTGTGAAGGTAACCTGTGAGGAAAAAGAGAAAATAAGACATGCTCAGTAAAATGTTATTTTATACACAGATATACTACAATATTTGCCTTCATATTAGCATTTAGAAAGTCAATCAAGATGATCACAGAGAAAAAAAAGGGGGAAAAATTATATAATATATATAATGTGATCACAAATAAACGGAAGCAGGTGCAACCGAATAGGTATGTTTTCTCTTTTTATGTGCATAAATATCAGTTCGATTCAACATGAGTGACGTGCACTCCTGACATAAATTAATAAACTACTGTCACTGTAACATTTTTTTTATTGTAAAACATTGGTCAAATATCAATGCTGGAGTCTTAAGTCTTTAAGTAAAGACCAAACGTTTGCTTCTGTCATGCTCATTTTGCAATCTAGTTAGTTTTCAGTCAGCTGGTGATATGGGGAGGTTGTGTGACATCGTTCTATGTTAAGGGTGGGATTTAGGGTAGCACTCCAGGGCTACCAGCATTTTGGCCTCGGTGCTCAAGGTCCGAGGCTATTGGCCCCGCCCAGCACGTTGTTAGTCCTGGCTCGCACTGGCCTGACAGTGAAAAAGCAGCTAGTGTTAATGGCTTCAAACAGTTCATGAGTAGTTGAAAAATGTCTCCTAGTTTGTTTGAGTTTAATATGAGACCAAATATTCTCGCGAGGGTTCAAATCTGGACTCTGACCAGGCCAAAACATGAGCCTGATGGACTTCTCAAGCCACTTCTTGATTGTCTTTGTAATTTGAGCTGGAGCATTGTCTTGTCGAAAAATAATATCTGATCATTCCTCTTTAGATAACAACTTTTCATTTGTGAGAAGCAAGAAATTCTGCAACATTCTCCTGTACTCCAAAGCAGTAAATGACTTTTCACAGAGAAGTAGCTCACACAATACCAATATTCATTACTCCACACATAACTTCCCATATTCTGCCAAAAACTTATGATTTTAAAGTTTTTATGAGACACCAGTGGCTTTTTAAGTTTTTTTTAAGTGTATTTACTTATATTTTGCTAATTTCCTGACCAATAATTTGTGGTTAAAGACAATTGTTTAGCCATTTTGGGCTTGGCCAATTTTTTTGCACAGGAGTGTATGTTTTCACACATGAATTGGCAAGTCTTTGGGATGTGCTTCGGGATATTTCCACCTCTTGATGGAAATAAATGTTGTGATGTTATTTCCATCAAGAGGTGCATCAATTTTTGGTCAAGTTTATTATATATATATATATATATATATATATATATATATATATATATATATATATATATATATATATATATATATATATATATATATATATATATATATATATATATATATATATATATATATATATATATATATATATATATAAGTTAGTTGTATTGAATTCAGGACATCCCTTTAATAGATAGCTAATAAATAAACATAACTTTAAATCATAAATCACAATAATTATCTCACTGTTGTGGTGGGTATCCTTACAATGGTTTCATACTGTCTATCGAGATCTGATAAAAGTCTAATTGTTTTAGCGGTCTTCATCTATCCTGGGCCATGTTACTGCGAGATAATGAGTCGAGCAGACAGCAGAGCTGCCACACTGATGTCATGGCAGGTCAGACAGAAGGTCATAGTGAGGAACGCAACAGAGGCTCCACAGCCTGTGCAATCAGCCCATTAGGGAGACAGCAGGCTCCATCACTCCTGCCTGCATCCTCTGACAGCCTCTTCCTGCAGGGCCATCGCCGTAACACGAGCCGGCATGTACGCTTCTGCAGGTCACACGTACACGCCCATAACTATCTGACTTTTCTAGAGATGACCGGCCATTATGCGCCAAGCTATACGCTTTGCTTTTGATCCGGCTATACAGTGAGCCAAGCCAAGCATGTGTCCTATTATCATTGAGAAGCTCATTCAGGAGCCTTCAAAAACCTGAAAATGAATTATGCATTTGTTCAGCTCTCATGTTTAACAAGTGTTGTACAGTGAAAATAGCAGCAGATTTACTTTCATAATATGAGAGTGTCAGAACGACATCATGGATGAGCATATGAACACTCAAGATGAACAGGATGTGTCGTGCACATGGCAAAACTTACAGAGATGCCATGGAAAGCTGTGCCTAGAGCGAAAAGAAGTTGGAGAGCGTGTGTATGCGAGGGAGAGAGGGAGAGAGAGAGAGCTGTATGATTACTTCCGCCAATTTCACTGACCTACAAAGCAGAGCTGAGCAGATGAGCTGGCTTTGTTCAACTTTAATTGGTCACAGCTTGCAGAAACCCTCATTTCAAACGGTACAATGCAATATAATCCAATGAGCAGCACAGTATCTCTAAATCTATACTGATTTCTGTCCAACTGTGGAGAGTCACATGTTCTGCATTACAGGTGATTATAATGCTTAATTATGTTTTCAGTTGAACATAATACATCTGGTCAATCGATTTATGCATATAAATACAGATATATATATATATATATATATATATATATATATATCTCACTATGAGGTAATTAAAGCAAGAGAAAAAAAAAAATTATTTATTCCTGTGATGGCAAAGCTGAATTTTCAGCACCTATTACTACAGTCCTCAGTGCCAAATGATCCTTCAGAAATCATTCTATTATACTTATACATATATATGTATAAAAATGAATTAACAAAATACTTCAGATAATTATACAAGCATGCCAGACTTCACAAGACTGCTGTAGCTGCTTAAAATTCCTCGTCAGCTACCCAAGTAACTGTTGAACCAAATCAAATCTGTACAGGGCATACATAACACATTAATCTAAATCCATTCAACCTCCAATGACATGAGGCAATGACACACAGCAGCTTTCATTATCAATAAACAGGAAGCGAATGGAGTGTGCTGGTGAAGCAGGACTGTATACTTGAGCAGTCTAGAGAGAGTAGTAAGTTGAGCTCAGGCAGACAGCAGTGTGAATTCCCAGAGCCACACAGAGCAGCTCCCTCCCAGCTGTCATTAGACTCATCTTGCCTCTCTTACAGAGCAAACACAGGCAAAGCAGCCTCCAAAATCTCCCTGGACAAGCCTTTTCCAAGTATATCATTATTAAATGCTCCCTCCTACTGTAAATGGCAGATTTAATTGTGCATATAAAAGTGGAAAAAGGGATGGGAACCAAGTAGGTGGCATAGTTCAGGTTGGAGTTGACCTCTGAGGCAGCAGAAGAAAATGTCACCTTTAGTATGGGACGGGCCCTGCTGTACTGTGTGTGCGGTGACATTGTTTCACTCCATTGCTGTTAAGGGCACTCAGAGTAGTTTCTTGCTGACCCAGAGTAACGATTTATTCCAGCTGCAGTGCAGGTCACCATCACACACACTCGCATAGACATACGTAAAACCATCTGTGTGCAACCAAGAGATTTTAACTCATGTTTAACTTCATATCATAACATATCACAAAAAGACCATTTAGACTCTCCTCAGCTTTGGGCAGCAGAATGCACGCCTGTGACGGCAGTGATGACAAACGCGGTTGTCATCTGTGCGATAAGTACAGTCTACCAGCCACAGTATCAGAACGGCACAAATAAGCTCTCTAACTGCAATGAGGGCTTTTGGGTGGGTCCCCAAACAACAACCCCAGTCTCCCGGGTCACTGCTGAGACAGTGGAAAGCCATAGAGAAATTTGAGGTCACGTGGGAGGTCATTGGTGGTTTTTTTCCCACTAGCTCACAGAGAAACACACTCACAAAGCAGTGTGACTGATTTCAGACTTTTCTTGTTCCAGGTCTACGTTACTGTAATTTACTGATCTAGTTACTGTTATACAAGTTAGAGCTGTACAATTAATCGAAATAAAACAGAAATCTATATGGCTTAGTGTGATTATCAAAGTCTGCGATTTAATTAAATAAATATATGCACTACATGTTTCAGAGTGAAGTGTGACACTGTGTTTTTTTATACGTGGGCAGCTCATGATCCAGTGTTTTCAATGTCTCAGAGTGACCCGGTTCACATCAAATGCTGCTCCACATCTATGCATCTGCTCTGAGTTTGTGTCGTTTATAACGCATTTGGGAACGCAACATGTGCCAACATCTTCCCATTGTTGTAATGAGAAGTGCTTATAAACCAGCTGTGGTCAACAACAGAGAAGCTTTTCGCCAAAAGAAAAACTCAATGGTTTAAAATTTAAGAAATGAATACAGCCATACATATTAGTATTGTAATTTTACAACAAATATTTTTAATAATAATTCATTAACAATAGTATTTTTTATTATTATTATAATTATGTATTTTTTAAATACTCAATTTTTGTTTTACAGAAAATATATATATTTTTTTTTTTGTTTGCTTAATATGTGTAATTAGTAGGGATGTAACGTTATATGTATTCGCCTCGTACAGACGTCACAGTTCGGTTCGCGCAGTTAGAAGACAAATACAGTCAGTCACAGGCGATCCACACTCCAATCCAATCCAGACTCCAATGTCAACACAAAAACATATTGGTGAGAATATCAGTCCCATAAACAGATATTTTGAGCACTTCAATACAGCACTCAAAGTAACTTAAGTTTGAAGAAGTAATGTTATGAGTCATGTTTTGTGCTCCAAACTTCCCTTTGTTCCCTCCAACTTGTGGCAGTCTTTGATAAGGTCATTCTATCCCAGCCATCCAGTAATTATATTAGCATTTCTCATCTAATTGTACAGCAGGAATAAGAACGCTGACCTTTTCACAACTTTTTCAGCATATCAGGTAGTAGCTGGGGTACTAATTCTGCTCTGCCATCATCTCTTCCATGCTGTATCTCTTACTTTTCTCAGTCTGTCCTCTTTTTGCTGGCAGCGCACTGGGCTGACTTGTATACCATTGGGTATTGTGGCTTCTTAGAATTTCAAGATACCAGTGAATCAGAGCAAATGAGGATGTGTGTAAGTAAAAATAAATCCTTGCGCCCATAAAGAGGAAATGGGCAATATGTGTAGGTGAAAAGTGTTGAGTAATGCATTTACGTGACCAGAATCTTGAGGAATTCCTTGTTGTGGATCGTGGTGAGATGAAATAGATCATGAGGAAGTGTACCCACGTATTTTAAGGGTATGAGAATGTGTAAATCTGTATGTGTGCGTTTCACCTCAGAGAAATGACAAGGTCTGGCTTGTCAGTCAAAGGCTCCTTAGGGAGGGGAGTCAACAGGAAAAACAAGCCATGTGGGCTTGTAATGTTCTCTGGCATTGGAGGTGATGCCTCTGATATCGAATAGAGAGCATAGTAAGGGACCATGGGTGACATATCATTGAAAGCAGCATGTCAGCTTCAATGATCTCGATAACAAATAGCAGGGGGTTTGTGTGGTCCAGAGAGAGTGTCTGCCATAGCACCAGCTGGCAGAGTGACCCAAGCCCCCTGGCTCTTGTGCTCCTGCTTCCCAGCAAAGAGCACTCAGGCCTGGGAGACAGGCAGAGGTCCCTCCCTCCTGTCCGGCTGGATCAGCTTTCACAGGACACAGAGGAAGCCCCGGGTCCACAGTTCACTGTTGGGTTCTGAGCGTTCGAGTACCCAGAGGGCAGAGTCAGCCAGCTGGGGCTGAGCCGGTGTGACCTTGTAATTAGACTTATCTCTATGCATTTATCTCTCACACTCGTTCACAACATGAACTTCACCTGTGATAATTGGTCTCTTATACTCTGTTCAAAGACAGCTATCAAAGCAATTAAGACAAAACAAGCTAGAAAAAACTGTTTATACTTTTAAAGGAAATATTTGATACAACGTGATTCAGTAACCAAGTGAGATGCCCATGGAGACAGAATTTAAAGGTATCTAAGGCACTCATGACACGAAAGCTAAGCACGTAAGCAACTTAATTATGTATTATATATATACATTTTTCAATTGTAGTCTTATAAAAAGGCATCTAAAATAATAATCTAAGTGCAATGTAGTGTTGTAAAAAATAAAGATTTTTCGATACAAATCGATACAGAAATACCTGAAACACTTTCATTACCGCAGAATAGATAATGATACCAGCTTCAAGAGAGCACTTTCTCGCTCTCTCATCTCTCCGACAGCGAGTTGACACACAAACCCGCCTCCTCTCACTCACTTGTTTCATTTGCTCCGGATGAATATTGTTGGTGTTACAGGGCTTGAATTTCGGTGGGGGATTGCACGTATTGTGCATAACTTTACTTGCACATAGATTTTGACCCAAAGTGTGCGCACATAAAGCGCCTCTGAGCAGGGGCGTAAATTTCATCAGTTCATTTCTGACAGTTGGGGGGGACAATAAACATAAAATTTCTCTAGAGCAATTTTTGAAGGGGACACAAATAATACAGCCAAAATCTTACTTATTAAGGATATATGCAATGTTACACAGAAGAAAACCTTACTACTACTATTATTACTGTAGCATGGAGACTGTGTCATTATGCTCAATGTTTCTATTTGGTTCAATTAAAAAACTGACTAAATAGACCAAAATATTCTTCTTCAAAACCATTTATTTATTGGAATATTTTTGAAGTTTTTTACAACCAAGTCACCAAAATACGATGAATACACATTGAGCAAAACCCAACTCTTAATAGTAAATCTATTAACCTTATTACAGTTCACACATATGCTTATCACAATGTTAGTTGTAGTTGGTGTGGGTGATTTATTATCCAACAAGCTATCGTAAACAAGCTACCAAACAAGCTAGGTAACATTATAATCGCTCACATAGCTGACTCATGGAGAAAAAAATCATCAGTTATCATCTTTTTTTTTTTTTTCATCATGACTAATTACTCAGCATCGTCTGTATTAAAGAGAAAATAATCACTTCATCCGATGTTTTTGAATAAAATAGCCTTGACAGCCTACTTACTGGAACTCCTCTCAACTACTGTCTGAAAAACTGTTCTCTCCCGCCGGCACCGCCGGACTTGTACACACACAAGTGTGACTTGCGCAGTGGACCAAACCACTGTGAGGCAAGGGAGGGGTGACTCAAAATGTTTCTAAACTTAAAACGCCTGTTTGCGTTTGTATTGCTTTACTACTTACAGAATTATTTTAAGTATATATCATTTATTTACAATACTTAGCATGGTTTTTAATTATATTTTTTTGAGGGGACAGCACTCAGATGGGAGGGGCCTAACTAAAACTAAAAGTTCTTTTTCTCTGCTTGGCGAGTATTCACGTAAACACAGCCAGTTATGTTTTGAGTGAACCTAAACAGCTGAGAAAGAAAATGCATGTGTAACAATATAAGGGATCGGTGCGTCAGGTCTTAAAGTGACAGCAGCCTAATATACCTGCTGCCAAATCATAAGATAATATTAAAAATATCTATATGGCAGATTTTCCTAATGGTATATGTATCAAAATTGTGGCCAGTGAAAATGCTGAGTGGCTAGTAACTTTCGAAAACCACTAGCCACAGCGGCTGGTGAGCAAAAAAGTTAATGCCAAGCACTGCATATAAAGTATTTATTAAATTAAATGATAATGAAGATAATAAATGTAACAATTAATATATTTCTTAAATTATAATATACTTATTTACTTTATTATAAATTAATATATTTATTAAAAAACATATATAATAAATATATTTATAATAAGCAAATATATTTATTTATATAAATAAATGATTACCACATAGGCAATATGCAGCTTACTATGTGTTAGAACAGAGCTCTTGTTTGGTTTCTTGGATGAATAATCAGGCCAACAGGCTTGACATGAAAAGAAATCAATGAACAGATTCTTTTAGATATAAAGATCATGCGCATTTCTAAGATTTTTCATTCTGTGTTGTTGATGTTCTGCCACCATGATAAATAACTGAAGGGAGGTAGGTGGAGTTTTCATTGTTCTGAGCATTTGATTGTTGTTGTCATCAAACATGAATTACAGACAGAAAACCACCCACACTATTTCCCCTTACAAACCTAGAGCTATACTCTATTGCAGTTAAACCAAAAACAAAACTCCTTTTGCTTTAAATAATCCACTTCAGCTGCAATTCTAATCATTTAAGGACTGTCCAATATCAGAGAGGGCACTTCGAGTGAATGTCATTTTTTTGTTGTTGTTGTTATTTATTTATTTTTTTTTACTGAAACCTTTTTTTTTTTTCACTCCCTGGTTTCTAAACCATGTTTTCATCATTAAAGAGTAATGGTGTTCTCTCATAACCTTTTAGGAGAGAGAAGAAGAGGAGTCTGATAAATGGAAGGATGCATGCCACTTTTTTCCTGCCTTAAAAACAAATTTAAAACAGAGAGCGAGAGGCTCGGCACTCCTGAACATGCGGAAGCAAAAGTAAGCCAAAGCAAGGGCGGGTGACACTCCACCCAGCAGTGAAATCATCAAACTTTTAATGACTTGGGTAATTACCCCTAGTGTGCCTGCTTAATGGCGTACAGCGGACGTCGTTAGGCACAGAGGACCAAACGCACACACTCGCAGCTGTGAGAGAGCATGTCGACTGTATGGAAACAAAGCCAAAAGATACCTGATGAAATTGCGTGCGACAATTTTTCTCTCTCTGCTTAACAAGGAGTTTTTCTTTGCGTGCTTTTGCAGAACTCTTCCCTTGAGTCTTTACTCTAGTGTCTACGATAATACTTTCCATCCTCTCCAAATCAAAGAGCTGTCACAACACAATCTAAGCTACAATAGAGTAATGCTGTTTTCACAATGACAGGCAGCTCTCATTAGGGTCCTTTGAGACCATCACCGTAATTATAAGTTTTCTACTAGGAGAGTAATTCAAAAGCATATTACTACCACTATTACATGCACTGCAAATGAGACAGGTGTACGACATTATCAGGACATATAATTACAGGCTTGAAGAGCAGTAAAGGAAATCAGAGCTTGTACTGAGTGGACGATGGACAGGTGGAGAGCGAAAGGGAGGGGGGGTTCAGGATCATTCTGTCCTCCTGCGCTATTATGGCAGTCGTCCCCCTTACACAGCTTTGCAATTAGCATGTCAGCCTGAGCTGTTCAGTGAGGCTCACCAAATCCTCTCCTCTTCTTCTCCTTTCGCTGTCATTCCTTCCTCCTCCTACAGGCCGCACTTAAGGGGCTTTTGGTGGAAAGCTCCAGAAGGACAGGGATGCATGCATGACAGGACCTCCAGCTCCTTCATATTTCATAGAGTGTGAGTGTGCTGCCGAGTAAGAACAGAGATGCTCTGCCTTCATTCTCATAAAATAATGCATTCATACCTCTTTCTTCCACTGAAGGGACTCAATCAATGCTTGAATCGACTTCCGTTATGCCTTCGGCCTTTTTCCTGGCGAATTTCATGGCGAATCGATTGAAGAGCAGGATCTGAAGCTCACCAAGATCTTACAAATCTCTTGGGGGTGAATAATATTGTAAGATACGTGCAGGAACGGCACAATGGATGTCCCGCGGCTTGCCTCTGAACCCATTGTTTTGACAGATACCGCAAATGTGGACATTGCGACCCCCGCTAAGCTCTCCTAAATAAATCCTGATAGGTCAACAGGCTTTCCAGAGCCCTTCTCATAATGATACGAGACGCCCCTGCTGAAGCCTGTGCTGCGTGCAGTACCGCCACTGTATTTAATTAGGCCACTTAAGGCATTCTCTCATTCTAATGCAATGAATAAAGATAGCTCCCGGCACAGCCGCGCAGATAAGGATTTTAATTGTCTTCTTTCAACGGGCCCAGTATGCTAATGGCCATCTCCCCAGGGTGAGGAGAGCACCCTAGAGCGAGCAGGAGACTGGGTTCATGCTAGCGGGGGGGAAGAACTGTGTTCGAATGCACGCAAAAGCTCTAATAAAGGGCTTTACGTCTTACATCTTTCTCCATTTGTCTCCAATAACTCTCTGCTGAGCAAGTCGACCACACTCACGGCTGAGCCTGTGTGCCACTGATAACCACTCTCTCCGATGAGCACCGTGAAATTCGGATTCTGACGGACAAGAGCGCTATTAATTACTGTGTGGTGTATTGTCTCTCAAGCTTGCTGGTGTACGGTAATAACAACAGAGAGAAGAAAAAGCTGTATTGTGATACGTTTAAAGTTGTAAGTCCATGCGAGTGAATGAATTCTTGAAGGGATCACCCAGAAATGATTTACTAACCCTTACTGTATGTCCTTCCAAAATTGTTGACTTTTTTTTTTCTTTTGTGGAAGACATAAGAAGAAATTCTAAAGAATGTGTCAACTATTTTTGTCCTTAAAATGAAAGTCAATGGGGTACAAAACAACATTAGATACAAGTGACTTTCATTGTATGGACAAAACAACACTGAGACATTTGTCAAAATACCTTTTGTTTTTGGACATGAGAGTGAGTAAATGAAGACAATTTTCATTTTTGGTCAGAGATGATAGCTTTAGAGTCCTTGCTCATAGTCCTTTTCAGATCCTGTTCCCTGTTGTCCCAATAGGGTTAAACGGATCGTTGCTGATCTGTGATCCATTCGGACAAGGCCCCACGGTTCGGCACGCATGTGATTCGCAGATTAATTTCAAGTTTGACCACCATAGACTAAGGGCCCTATTTTAACGATCTAAACGCAAAGTGTAAAGCGCACGGCGCAGGTGCACTCAGGGCGTGTCCAAATCCACTTTTGCCATTTTAACGACGGAAAAACGGTCCGTGCGCCGGGGCGCATTTTTGAAATGGGTTGCCCTGTTCTCTTAATGAGTAATGGGCGTAACGTTCAATAAACCAATCAGAGTGTCATCTTCCATTCCCTTTAAGAGCGAGATGCGCTCGCGCCATGGCGGAATTTGTTGGCGGAAAAGCTGAACGCTTTTAAGTGAAGAAACCGATCTGCTCGTGCGCAAAGTTAAAGCGGGCTTGCAAATGCAGGCTTTCAAATAGCTCCGCGCAATGAGTCAGTTAATATATATGTGTGTGTATTGGCACGATTGTTCAATTAATTAGCCAATTTCGTTCATCATTATAAGTAGTAATAGGCTAAATTGAAAATAGGTAGCCTAATTCTAATACACGCAATGACTATTCATCATTACATTTTTATATTTATGTAGCCTACACAATAATATTCTTTTACACTGTAATCCTTTTGTTTTTAATATTTGGCTTGTTTGTGTGATGCGGATCCCTGTGTGTAATAAGCAAAGTCAACGCGCACAACGCGCACAGTTTCTACCAACGCGCTCTAACAAAAAAATATTGCGCCATTGACTTTAGACTTTAGACCAGGTTTGAGTTGGTCTATGGCGCAGTCTATTTTCAGCTCCTTAAAATAGCAATGTGCCGGCAATGCGCCTGAATACACCTCTTTTTTAGACCAGCACGCCCATGGGCGCACTAACTGGCGCAAATGCATTTACTAATTTAAGGACGTGGCGCTGAACGGGAAAGCGCGAGCGGCGCCGGACGCAAACTAGCAAACACACTTGCGCTGCGCCTTTTGTCGCATTGCGCCGGGAGTATTATAGGACCCTAAGAGTTTATAATTTGCATGTGTTTTGTCTTTCTAGTTCACATTCAATAGATTTTAAACCATTCCAGCGCTAGAAGAGGCAAAAGAGAATTTACACACCTGAGGCGCATTTCAGATAGCATGCAAACTCAAAATCTACTTGCACTTGGATGGACACATATAAACAAAATTAGGTCAAAATACCAGTCTCGGCAAGTGTTCTCGTGAACACAGTCGGTTATATCTCAAAAGAAAGACAACAAGAGAAGGATCATTATTTTGGATCCGTGCATTCGGTCTTAAAGTGAAAGCAGCTTATAAATACTTGCTGTTGTCTATATGTCATTAATTAATCAAACTATAAAACACAGCTTTTACACAGCTTTTACCTTATTTGTAACTTTGTTAGGCTATACTGTAATTATCTATGCTTGTAATTTCATGTATGTGTTCTTATTTTTTACTGACTTTTCACTTGCTTTTAATAATGTTTTTACTTTATTAGTTAGGCTAGTAGTTTTTGCTGTGGTATCGGAGTACTTAAAGTGTGCTTTAAGTAATAAATGGAAAGCAAAGTTACCCTCACCCCCCAAAATATTAATTTTTTCTTGCTGATCCGAAAAATGATCTGATCCATGACTCAAAAACCATAATATGATCCAAACCATGCGTTTTGTGATCCGTTGAACCACTATAATAAAGACAAAAATAAACAAAAAAAAAAAAAAAAATTTGGAGTGAACTATCCCATTAAGATGGGACGAATTAAATAGACTGAATTACATTAACTTCCTCTTTTTTTCATGAGTCTCTGCCCCCTCTTTTACTTTTTCTTTTTTCTTTTCTTTTTGCTGATGTTGTAGGCTGGGGCAGATAGTGCAGATGCTGATGTTTCTAGTAGACATCTTCTCTTTGCCTGCCTTCCTATTTGGATCCCACCCAGGACCTGGTGTTATGCTGATAATTGGCCTGTCCTGTAAATTCGAGTTTCTCACTTGGCTGAACTGCTACCTCCACAGTAACTGTCAGAGAGGTGGGAGGAGAGCTGGGGGCAAGGAGGGAGGAGGGCACGGGCTGTTATGTTATCACCCTCAGGAGAGTGAGCAAAACCTCAATTAGCTTTCCGTGAGCATGGCAAGAAAGTTATTTCACCGACGAGACAGTGCAAATGATATTTTGAGCGGGTGTGAATGGGTGCATCAAGTCTAGCTGGAGAGACATAGACTGATGCATACTTTTTTCTTTATCAAATCTATAAACATGACAAATGAAGTGACTTCCCCTTTCAAATGGATATTAGACATGCTATGTATGTTTGAACGGAACTGTATGTGCCCCGCATCTGTTTTGTATGTGTATTTTCCCTTCTCTAAAATGACCGCGTCAGAGAAAGCGACCAGACGGGGCTGAGTTATGTTATTTATATTTAGCGTGAGTAGACAAGGGTGAATTCCAGTCTGTCTCTGTTGCTGGCCAGATCATTGGCACTTTTCTGGGGAAAGGACAGGAATATAGAGAGAGAGACAGAAGCAGAAATAGGGAAACGGAGAGAGAAATGGGCACAGCGTATCCCACTGTCCCTCCTTGTAATGAGAGGGTGCCGAGGTGCAGTGGCTGCTCCTAATTACTACCAAGCAGCTGCAACCGCAAGGAGCAACGGGCCCTGTCGGGCCGCAGCAGAAGCCCACCAGTATGAAGAGAGAGAGAGAGAGAGAGAGAGAGAGAGAGGAAAAAGGGAGAGGCCACAGTCGCCCCAATTCACCCCGGTCACCCCTTGCTCCGTGCCGCTGCCACACCAATTGGATTGCACCAGCTCTGTCTGCCTCATCAACTTCTCCGGACCGAAATTGCAGGGTGGTGTGTGGGAGCTGCGTCTGTAAATATGGCTGGAAATGTGTCCCAGTACCTTTTTATGGCTGTGTGTCTATCCAGGAATGCTGGGACAACATGTTTAGCCAATGAACAGATGGCCCAAACTAAGCAATAATCAAATGGGTCTTTCATGCCTGTTGTGTTTGCTGTGTACAAAATCATGAAGGGATTCAAAAGTTTATTCCATAACATGAACTACCATTCAAAAGTTTGGGGCGGGTGAGATTTTTTTGCTTATCAATGCTTCATAACAGTAACAGTGTGAAATATTATTACAATTCAAATAACTTTCAAAATAAAAAAATACAATTCAAAATATTCTTTGATGAATATACATCGAGAACAGCATTCATTTGAAATAGAAATCTTTTGTAACATTATAAATATCTTTACTGTCAATTTTGAGCAATTTATTGCATACTTGCTGAATAAAAGCATTAATTTCTTTGTAAAATGTAAAAACTCATTAAAGTCATTATAATGTAAGATTAAACTCGAAAAAAAATTCAAAATACAAAGTCAAGAATAAAATCATTAAATTTCATAATTTTTTTCCAAATTCATTGATTTTTTTCAATGAGTTTATTCTCAACATTTTATTTATATATTATTTTTTCCTCGAAATTTAACAAGTTTTTTCTTGGAACACAACAACTTTATTCTTAAAATTTAATGATTTTATTCTAAAAATCATTTAATCTCAAATTTAAGATTAATCTCACATTATAATGACTTTAATCTCGAGATTATTATTTTTATTTTTTTTAAGAAATGGAGCATGCACGATAAAATATCCAATATCAAATTATCCAATAAATTAAAAGTCTGTAATACCGATCACTAACTGATTTGTTGCTAACATATCATGCATCACTCATTTCAAACAAATGATGTCCAAAACTGCTGTTGAGCTAGCATCTCAATAGGTTTCAAGACACACATGGCTATTATGAGCATTTAAAGAAGAATGATGTGCATAACAACTACTGACCTGCCGGTTCCTCTCATCCATGATCCGCGTGATCTGTATCTTCTTCCGTCCCATCTTGGCGTCCTGCTTGGTCTCTCTGACACCCCGAGAATATCAGAAAAACACGAGTTTGTCTGCCTTCACTCCCCTAGCACATTGTACTCCACTCTTTCTTCTCGAGTCTTTCTCTCTCACTCTCTTTCTGTCTGTATCTTTTACCTGAGGTGTCCACACCACGATCTGTGAAACAGAATGAAAGAAGGAAAAAGAAAAAGAAAGAAGGAAGATAAGAACGGGAAACAAAAAAAGAGAGAAAACACGTTATAATAAATGTGAAAACTCAAAAGTGGAGGTCTGATGCAGATGAGAACGGATGAATGCACCGTGTTCCGCTGCCTGATACATGCAGGAAGGATATAAGACAGAGACCCACAATGATTTCTTATCTTCACACCTGCCTTTCTTCAACAGCTGGAGATCGACCCACTCACATGACATTTATTATTAGTTTAAAAAACTAAATCTATATCTAACACTGACCTAATCTTTAACTATCCTAAAAATATAATATAAGATAAGATAATATAAGATAATATAAAATTATTATTATATTATTATTATCATTATATAAAATTATATAATGAATACAATGTAATCCTAATACATTATAATGTTGTGATGACTAAATTCACATGTAGCATTTAAAACATTTTTTTTGTTTAGTGTTTTTTGTGTTTATTCAGACCAAATATTATAGAATTATAATCTACTTTTATCTGTTATCAACCATAAACCCCAGCCATAAATCACACTGTAAACCCCAATGCTCAAAATAATTAATTGGTTTGAATAGGACAAACTTAAATTAAACAAATTAGTTCAGTCAAATTAACTTCTCTGAGTATTTAGCAGCTATTGTTTCTTTCAGGTTCACAGAAGTGATATATTTTAAGCAAACTGAACTGTTTCATTGTTTTGAGTTTAATGAACTTAGTTCTTTTTAATTTAGACAAACTTAAGTTTAACTGAAACTGTGCAGGGATTTCTATTTCCCAGCATGCTTTGCCCATGGCACTCGAAAGGGAGAGTGAATGCTAAAGTTAAGCGTCATATAATGTTTGTTTGTTTGTTTGTTTGTTTTGTGCAAGAATAATGTTAAGTGGGAGATTTATTAGTGATTAATGTTTTGTTATGCTAATTTAGAAGAGTTTCTGTTAATGTGGGTTTTTGGAGAGTTGCCATTATGGTGACAAGTGGTGCATGTGGCTTTGTTTGAGAGCAAGTATGTTATACGCTTTAAATATAAATGTATGAATTAGTGTACTCAAACATTTAAGTCAAGAACAATTAAAATGTATGAGTACAAAATAAAAAAACTGCCAGTTCTGCTCACTTCTGCAACTAATTGACTCTGATTTTTTTAGATTTTGCAAAATTATTTGGGTTTACAGTGAAGAATATAACTGATTATTGGTACTGGCTAGAATTTTAATATTGCTGCATTCTTAACTCGAACGTTTTGCATACCCTCCGTAAAACAACTATGCAATCCTATCTGTCACATGCTCCATCAGAGCTTTCTCTAGTGTGAACGCCCTAAAACAAGCTTTACTAAGTATCATAATGGCATCCCTGCAGTTACATAGCTGTTTAACAATGATTGACAACTATGTGACAGACAGTTAACATAATGAAAGTAAGCAGACTAATAAGTATAGACGAAAACCATGCGGATGCTTCCTGCTGACTTCAGGCTTAAAGAGAAGCAAGCCTTAGCAGATTAGCCAATATAACACCAATAAGCAGGTCATAAAGTCATCTGTCTGGTTTCAGAATGCACACGGTGCATAATGTCTCTTCGGTCATCTCGTCCTGTTTTCTTTACTCATTTCCCTCCTTCCCACGTATATCTCTCTGTCTGCATCTCTCTCTGACACAACCTAGGACACAAGCACACACACCCTGCCTCTGCACAGCGTCTCGGGAGACAGCAAGCAGGCCTCATTCTCCCTCTCATAACCCCGGCTGCTGCCAGCTCTCACTTCTAAGATGATTAAGAGTGCACCCAGTCTCAGGCTGACATTAGTTTAAATCCTCTGGGCCAGATGAGGCAATTCACACGTGAGAGAGAGCGTGGAATCCAAGTCAAGAAGGTTCAGAGCACAGTTTGCCCCCGGGGAGCTCACGAGTCGCCCCCGCTCCGTCTTCTGTCCCTGTCTCCCCTTGCTAACCTGCCCACAAAGAGCCAGCTACCTCTCAGAGGAAGCATTCATCATCTCTGTCCAGCATAGACACAGATGAACACGTAAATAGAAAATGCCTATGTAACCACATCTCACATCTGAGAGACGCTGAGGGAGGGCAGAAACTCTCTCCTCCAGAGAGGCAGAAAGACCACGGCGTGCTTTGTAGCCACACGATGCCAGCAAAAAGATGTGGAAGTTGATGACCAGGAGGCTGCGAGTGACCCACAGGAAATAAACACTATAATTACAGGCTGAACAGAAACGGGTGTTTAGGTGTCTGCAGGTCTCTATTAGGAGTGAGATCACGCTGTCTGTCCACAGAAGGAAACTCTGACAACAGGCAGGCAAAAATCAGACATTTCCCTATACCGCATCACGCCAGAGCTGAGAGACCGACACTGTTCTTTCTCAGTCACCATGTCCCCCAGCAGGAAGGAAAAGTGGTCGGCTCTTCCTTCGACGCTCGCCCTCACGACATGTGCGTATTGTCTGTTTTGAGTGCCATATTCAAACCCTCATTATGGAAATGCGTTTAGAAAAGCTACAACAATGGGAGTTTTGCGGAGTGATCTGCGTTGGGCTGCTCAAAAATCTGGATCGACAAAGGGATTATTAATTTACAATGCACCCGGCAAATGCATGTGCTCTAAAATCATGTTCTATTCACTGCCGACGAACAATTTCAAACTCGAGAGATTAAAACCAAATGGTTTCTTATTTGTTAGCTTTTTAATCAGTCAAACTGAAATGAAAACATTTGGATTAACCATTCGAAGCTTAAAAGCTTCTTGATTGAAAATTTGCATGGTTGAAGTTGAGGGCTTTATCTGTGTTTGTGTGCACATAACAATGCTGTTCTGCTTATCCAAACACAGCAAAACATAATTACATGTATCCAGGCTTGTTGCTCTAAATCGTATTTGTGAGCTGTCATGCCCGTCTCGGAGACTGTGGGTCCAGAAGCGTAATGCATTGTGTCATGACATTTCTGTCAACTTAACAGACAGAGACAAGCTACGGTCCTGCAGCGTAGACAGGCTGGGTGAAGCTCTGAATGACTTGTATCGCGCAAGCCAGAATGGGACTCTTATTACAGCACGAGTGTTGTTTTGTTGAGCGCGTGTCTCTGTTTGTTTCCCTGAGACGGTCTGGCACACTGGTGGAGTGGTAGTGTCTTGTTCAGAGATACAGGAGAAAGGATGTCATTTTGGCCCTGTTTCACAAGGCCTGGATTAACTCAGGTTGTCCATGAGCCTAGAGATTTGTTCAGAAAAATCACACTTACAATTACAGAATTCATTACAATTTATAGACAGATTTACAAAAAAAAGTTCAAGTCAGCATGAAATGAAAGTTGTGATTGCCTTTTCTTCCTTATATTGACGTATTGATATCCATGTGAAAAAGCTTCTCCAACTAGAAAAAATTTAGGGTGGGACTTGATTTTATCAATCTGGAATTAATTGGATCGCCATGCAAAAATAATGTTGTGCATGGTAGTGTTTTCAAAAACTGTCAATACTGAAATAAATATCTGAAACATTCCAATGCTCCTTTTCTGCAGTATAGATACGCCAATACCATCTGCACATATTCCTCTCTTTTTTCTCCGACTGTGAGTTAACAGTGTGACACAGTTGAATAGTGCTTGTATTGTGCATAATTTTACTCATTCCCACAGGTTTCGTGCTCACATCAAAAGCACGCGCAACACTGATCTTTATAAGTGGCGGGCACATAAAGCTGCATTTTAAAGAGCTCATAAGTACCAAATTGAGTCTCATGACGTATGGTGCTTAAACATTCAAATACACACAACATTATGTCATAATGCCCATCTTGGCCAGTATTTAGGTAAACACAGTCAGTTTGGAAATGTGATAGTTGAAAAAGACAGCGCATGTTGAGCAACAGTATAATGGATCAGTGCATAAGCTCCTAAAGTGACAGCAGCCTAATAAACCTGCTGCTGTCTGTCATGTTAATCAAAGAACAAAAGAGAGAAAAGCACTTGCTGCTCTTGTAACGTTAATTGTAAGCATTAATCTGGATTTAATTTTTACAATGAAGACTATCCAGTGTTTTTTGTTGTTGTTGTTGTTGTTGTTGTTTTACATTTAATTACTTTTACATTTAAATATTTAATTTCTGTAGAGTTTTACCTGAACACTAGCCTACTGTTAGACCCACCTGAAAAACGTAAAGCCATGTTTATTTAATATGTTCCTTTATTATAGATCTCTAATCTGTTATTTGTGCTATCGTTTGCAATTACTGACTGTTTACTTGTCCTTTTTTTGGTAAATTTAGTTCAGTTTCAAACAAAGCCTCCCTGTGCTGTGTGAAGGCTATTGCAGGAAAATTACCCAAATTATCAAAAAAATGATGATAATGTGATAATAATAAAAATATCTGTAAGGCAATCTATATGGCAGTTTTCCACGTAATATCGAAAATTAGAAATTCCAGTATTGTGAAATGTGCACTATTACACTATGTAATATTATGTAATATTCCATAATAAAACAAGATGGATGGTGACTTTATAGATATTACCATGCAAAAATGTGGGGTCATGAAATATTACTATAATTTAAAATATCTTTTATATTTCAACATTCTTTTAAATTAAGTAATTTGTTCCTGTGAATTTTCAGTGCTCAAGAAACAATATTTTCAATGCTGAAAAATATTTTTGTGGAAACCATGTTACTTCTTATCAGTATTCTTTGATGAATAGAAAGAAATAAAAACATTAAATGCATTCTGTTAATTTATTTATTTATTTATTTTTTAAATCTTCCTGACGACAGTTTTTTTGAATGGTATATTTCTAATATATATATTTAAAAAAAATAATAAATAACATCTCAATGCATACTGTTAATGTGATATAAAAATACTCTATACAGTACAGGCAAATTCAAAATAGCGTTGATTCAGTGCAGTATGCGCCACATATAGAATTCTTTTTTATAGTCAAGGTCAGAATGGTTAAGATGTTTAATGTTAAAAAGAGAATAGGAAAATAACTGACGGAAATTGCAAGGATGCTGAAAAATGCAAACAGTGATGAATGTCTGGTGGACTATAGCTCATTATAAACACTTGTTCTCCAATTATCTCGCTGTACTGTACTGTGTTGATGATATATTGTACATAGCTTATCTGCTACAGTCATATTTAACCGATAGGAGCTCTGTGAATGTATCTGATATAAACAATGTTTGTTTTACACATTTACAGTGAACTGGCATAATGTGCATGTGTGAGTAATATCACCTCCAAGCAGCTAATCATGACAAAAAGGGAGTTTCTTAATGGTCTTTATGAAGTGCCAAGAGCATGATGATTTAATGCTGTCAATCACAATGCTAATGACATATAAATGGCTGCTTAAACCTCATTCCAATGACAACGCTTCTGGCATCCCTTCTACTCCCTTACTTCACCTTTATTCCCTATAATTAATCAGGTACAGGAGAGTGTATTACAGCTCAAGTCGAGTCTTATGTTCAAACCCCTTCCTTCCCGACAACCAGAAAAACAAGTTTACCTCTCAAATCACTAAGGGCTAGTTTACCTGAAAATTAAAATGATTTTATCATTTACTCACTCTCATTCTTTATGACTTACTTTCTTTTGCAGAACACACACACAAAAAAAAAAAAAAAAAAAATAGATATATATATATATATATATATATATATATATATATATATATATTATATTATATTATATTATATTATATTATATTATATTATATATATATATATATATATATATATATATATATATATATATATATATATATATTATATATATATATAATTAATAATGGGGTTCAAACAACACTGGACGCCACTGTAAGGACAACAGACATGTTTTGTTTAAATATCATTTGTGTTCCACAGAAAACACACAAATAATTTATTAAAGTTCAATGCATGCTAATTTTTAGCAATTTTTTCCACACTGTACATTAAAATTTTGTGACGCCTGAATAAATCCACTTGCAGAGCACACATATATAGACGATATAGTGTATTAAAATATCAACCCTATTAAAGATTACATGACAGAAGGTTGTATTATAGACCCTTTTCTTCTAAAGGTGTAAAATTATGAGCAAATTTACCTCAGAACAAGAGATAAGATACCGTACATACTGCCCTCACAGGTGAATTCAAAAGCAAAAGTCACAGCAAAATCGCAGTAAGAAAAAAAATGTCTTTGAGCTGGGTTTATAGGAAAGTAGGGTGGATGCAGTGGGGCTTTCTGGCTGTGGGTGGGATCCACTAAGAGTCTGTTGGATCACTCCAGCGCTCCAGGACATGGGCAGCAGAGCCAGCAGTACGAAACCACTGTCGATTACATCAGTTCTCCTGAATATTACACACTCTTTCACTGCACGCTATCAAGCCAAAAATGAACGGCAGAGAATGTAAAACTAAGTGAACATTAAGATAACTGAAGTGTGATGTCATTTGTGGCAACAATACAGTTCTTGAGTAAAACATGAAATAATGTATTCGCAAAAAATGCATTACAAATGCGCTCCCTTGATGTAGTGCACCTGGTCAAAAGTTTATCTTTGATTTAAACCAGTCCAGCACTTTTGAAAGCTGCTTACTAAACATTTGCAGCCAGTATGATCGATAAGCAGAGAATATGTCTCTATAGGAGCAACTGCCGGGGCCTGACATGAAAATCAATAGGAGTACATGACCCACAGAATGTGCACAGCAAAGCCTATCTCTAGTGAGACATGTCCATGTGCTCGCTGCGCTGACCCTGACACCGCTGCACACAGGTCGTTCACTCACACACGGTCGAACACAGGTGCATATACGGGGGGCAAACACACTCACACACAGACAGAAAGAGAGAGAGAGAAAAAAAAGACTTCTCTTGTGTAATGTAACATATATTTGGATTTCATTTGAGATATGAAACATGCATTTATCTAACACACCTCAAGATGTGAACAGGAGAGGCCCCACCTGACATGCTGACACTCCCTTGTCTTATAAACAAGTTAACTCCCATGTCCTTCACACTGCCTGGGAGGATTGTGTATTGTAACTGAGATGATCCCATGATGAGAGGGTCTATATAAATGTAAATGATTGCGCTGTGCGTGCATGTGCGAGTGGGCGTGAGCGTGTGTGAGAAAAACAAGCCGTGTGTTAGTGATAGGCCTCTCGCTCTCTCTCCCTTCGAAATGTGCCAATGTGAGAGTGGGAGGGCTGGTACTGGGGTCAGGCCTTTTCACACTCAATAAAACATGCCCTACTCCCACTGTAATTACCGCACACATACACACACTCGCACACTGCGTTCCCTCATCTGCCCGCCAAACCTTTACTACCTCGCTTTAACACAAACCTGTCATTTTGGAGAGTGTTCCTCTAATCCCTTAACTGTATAAACTGGGGTTTCCTCAACTGTACTGAAAACATATTAAGAATATAAGCGATTACGTGGACTACAAAGAAACTTCTACATGCTGTATATTTACAGCACTCAAGCTGCTCAACAAGTGTGAAAGTGTTTTGCTTAAAAAAAAAAAAAAAAAAAAAAAACAAGTTTGTTTGCTTTATACATTCATTTAAACATATTTTTCTGACATAAAAAATCATGCTAAAAATCATTATTTTGATGTAAAAAAATAAATAAATTATCAATTATTGAAATTAAAATCATAGCAAGATCTGCAGTAGATTAGAAATTGACTATTTCATAATGGCTTTTAAAAGTTTCAATTCTTGTTTTATCTTAAAGGGGACCTATAATGCCCCTTTTCACAAAATGCAATACAAGTCTCTGGTGTCCCCAGAATATGTCTGTGTAGTTTCAGCTCAAAATACCCCACAGATTATTTATTATTGGTTGTCAAATTTGCCCCTTTTGGGGGCGAGCAAAAACAGTTTTTGTGTGTGTCCTTTTAAATGCAAATTAACTGCTGCTCCCAGTCCCCTTTCCAGAAGAGCTTTAACAGCTTTCGGATATTTAACAACAACAACGAAGGAGAATCTCACACAGCCAAAGTGACGATTGTCAGTAACAGTGATGTCACCAACCCGGGAGCCGTTTGTTGTAGCCCTTCTGCATTTCTGTAAAAGAAAATATCTCCCGTTGCACTGAACTTTGAGCATCGTAACTTTGCAGATGTTGTTTATGCTCAAACAGCAACATTACACACTAACTAAAGTATTGCATAATCAAGGAACCAAAATAAAAGTCACTAGATCGCCAAGAAAAGACACACACTATATAGTAATCTAATTGCTCATATAAATACTATTACATTTCTTTTGAGTTAGTGGTGCACTGAATTAACACACACCATCTGTCAATATAAATTAAATATCAATATATATTTAAAAAACAATCCTCCATACCTTACTTCAAAGTACAATGTTGTTGATGGTATAAAGTGAAACCTAGTGACAGCACCTGGAAAAATCAAGAGGGTCACTACTTTTCAGACTTCAGGCAGTGTCCAGAATCTCGGGCACCACCATGACAGCACTGTTTCCTGTGCACAGCCGCCTGAAAGCTCAACGTCCCAGAACAAGCTGTGGGCAGAGCGCACTCTCTACATCCTGCTACTCAATTTCCTGTTTTTCAAACCCCTTCAGATGACCAATAGCAGTCAGCCAGAGACATTAGAGAAAGAGCTAGACAGGGTGGGAAAGAGAAAGCCCGAGACAGAGAAAGAGAGAGAGAGAAGAAAGGGGAAAAAGGGAGCCATTGGGACAAGCATCTGCTCTGATCCTTCCCCTTGTTATCTTCCTGTCTGTTGGAGACTAAACAACTACACAAGTCCATCTCCTGTGTATTCTCCCACCATGTTTATTATGTTTACAACCAGAGCCATTTCGCAGGCGACTCCAGCACGCTCTACCAAGCTCTCGCTCACTTTCTATTCTTTCCATTTGTAGTGTTTTTTTTTTTTAACAAGCAGCACCAGGCTTCCCTTTTTTTGGCCTCCGCTGATAAGAAGCTCAAACCTTCCCAGCTTACATAACTATGAATCACCATTCGATAACACACCAAAGAAGGATGAAGGCATAAAACAGGACAAATCAGCAGCAGACCGTGTAGAACTCTGAAATACAAATGACCAGACTGTCGACCACAAACGCTCAGCGTATTACAAACAGGAAGGGACTGATTTGCCTCCATTTAGTGTGGTGTTGCAGTTGCGGGTCTGGTGGGAAAACTTTAAGGTTCATTTGTAGCAATGCATTGACATAACAATACAAGGGGAGGGTGGAGAGCCTGGGCTTTTGTTCTCTGGCTTCTAAGCGGTGGATGTGTACCTGCAGATGTGGTGGCCCTGGCCTGGATGGGGAGGAGGCGTGCTGGTGTCTGCCTTTGTGAGTGTGTGCTTATCTTCCTCTCCAGCAGCCCAGGGTAAAGAGTCCGGTCCCTACAGCTTCGTCGTTGTTAATGTCTTCCGATGCTAATCTGACACTGCCATTTTCCTCTCTTCCACCTCACACTTTTTTTCCTGCTGTCTTGCTTCCTTTCTGCTTTTTGCTTCCTTTCTCTTTGGCTCTCATCCTCTCATTCTTTCCCTTGTTAAAGTCTCTCAGTTTCCTCTCTCCACATTCCCTCACCTCTGTTTCCAAGGCAACTAATGAGATATAATTAATAAGATCCAGCAAAGGGGTGTGCGTGAAGAAATGAGTGAAAATGAGGCTCGGAGAAGGATCGTGTTTGAGCGCAGATGGAATAATGCTGCAACCGCTCACTCATAACAAACTTTTCACACCATGTTAACTTCCTTTTTTTAAAACATGGCTTAAGGTGATGTTACGCGGCAGGACAAATGAGTTCGAAATACATTCTTCACAAGTTGAGATCAGGATATGAGCGCTGTTTCAGGAAAATGGTACATATGTACATGTCAACAAAAAAAAGAGCCCTGGAGGGGAGACTGAAATATGGGCAATCTCACACAGGCGTGAACTAGAGATTTTCTACATTTATATTTCAGCACTTCATTATGCAAAATATATTAAAAGAACCAGAATAAAAGAATTGGGCAGAGTGTGTAGATAATGCTTGAGGAGTAAAACTAAATAATTCTATAGAAAATCTCACACACCCTCAGAGAAACAGAACTAATTTTCACTATGGGATCAATCTGACATACACTATATTGCCAAAAGTTTTGGGATGCCTGCCTTTACATGCATTTGAACTTTAATGACATCCCATTCTTAATCCACAGGGTTTAATATGGAGTTGACCCACCCTTTGCAGCTATTACAGCCTCAACTCTTCTGGGAAGGCTTTCCACAAGGTTTAGGAGTGTGTTTATGAGAATTATTGACCATTCTTGTAGAAGTGCATTTGTGAGGTCAGGCACCGATGATGGACAAGAAGGCCTGGCTCGCAGTCTCCGCTCTAATTCATCACAAAGGTGTTCTATCGGGTTGAGGTCAGGACTCTGTGCAGGCCAATCAAGTTCCTCCACACCAAATGTCTTTATGGACCTTGCTTTGTGCACTGGTGCGCAGTCATGTTGGAACAGGAAGGGGCCATCCCCAAACTGTTCCCACAAAGTTGGGAGCATGAAATTGTCCAAAATGTCTTGGTATGCTGAAGCATTAAGAGTTCATTTCACTGGAACAAAGGGGGCCAAGCCCAACCCCTGAAAAACAACCCCACACCATAATCCCCCTCCACCAAACTTTACACTTGGCACAATGCAGTCAGGCAAGTATCGTTCTCCTGGCAACCACCAAACCCAGACTCGTCCATCGGATTGCCAGACAGAGAAGCGTGATTCGTCACTCCAGAGAACACATCTCCACTGCTCTAGAGTCCAGTGGCGGCATGCTTTACACCACTGCATCCGGCGCTTTGCATTGTACTTGGTGATGTAAGGCTTGGATGCAGCTGCTCGGCCATGGAAACCCATTCCATGAAGCTCTCTACGTCTTTAGCATATTGACTCTGCAGAAAGTTGTCGACTTCTGCGACCCGCTCTGTGATTTTACGTGGCCTACCACTTTGTGGCTGGGTTGCTGTTGTTCCTAATTGCTTCTCCTTTGTTATGATACCACTAACAGTTGACCGTGGAATATTTAGTAGTGAAGACATTTCACGAATTGACTTATTGCACAGGTGGCATCCTATCACAGTACCACGCTTGAATTCACTGAGCTCCTGAGAGTGACCCATTCTCTCACAAATGTTTGTAGAAGCAGTTTGCATGCCTAGGTGCTTGATTTTATACACTTGTGGTCATGGATTTATATTGGCACAATAACAACTAGAAGGCCACATTGCATGCTCAACCTTGGTGTTCTTAAACATGTGACTAATTCTAAACTAGTCTTGTCATTCAAAGCTGATGTCAGGCTTAAATCTGGAGGTTTGCCACTTAGATCACAAAAAAGGAAGGAAGTGATTAAAAATAAATAAGTTTCATTTCACACATAAAGGATAGACTAACGGAACATTTCCTTAAAGGGGTCTTTATACTATACTATTTGTGAAATATGATCTTAAGACATGTCCCTAGAGCTCACAGTTACTGCATATGTGACTGGAGACTGTGCCTATCCTTGGCTGACCCATACAAAAGCTTTATTTGGACACTGTCAAGCACAGTTCTGAAGAACCAAAAAAAAAAAAAAAGACATTCCCAAGAAACTGACACATTTAACCTTATGTAATGGATATCAAAGCCCTCATTTGAACCCTCTGCCAATGTTTACCTAATCTAAATGTGCTTTGGTTCTCATCAATCTGATCTCTCTCATTATCTATGTACCTGTATTGTACTCTGAGATACCAAGAGGTTTGATTTAAGTGTGCGCGTGATATAGATGTTTATATACTGTTTGTTTGATGGGTAGCTCTCTGACACTGCTGAGCAGGCAGCCATTGGGTGGTTAATCTCTGCTAATGACTGCATACAGTACTTCATTCAACGACTCTCCTCTGATCGTGCTATATTTCCCTGTCCGGATCAATGCCAGCTGAGACCATCTTCCGTACTGCTCGTGTATAACTATAACAGGCGAGAGCCTGGTGTCAGAGGCGGGGAGGTGAGGAAAAGAAAGCCACTTCTCACCTCCAAAATGCCATCACCACATCCAAACTCTCCCAGGCTTGAACGGAAGTAATAACAGCAGGTACAATCCCATGAGAGAAAACGTCCCAAAATGCATGATTAATCTGTTTGTTTGTTTTTTTTACATATATATTCTTAAGAATTTTCCCCAAATGTAAAGAGAAATTCACATTTATACAAGTGTACATTATACATTTATATAAGTGCATATATGGTCACCGTTATCCATGTAATCTCAAAGGGCCAATTATCATTAAATTGAATGATTACTTTCTGTGATATAGAAGAGACAATTGTACATCTTTTTTTGTGAATGTGTTTGTGTTAAAGTTTTTTGGAACGAGTTATGCACCTACAGTATCTCTCAGAAAAAAACAAATATATCAGAATATGCATTAACACCTTCGATAGTTTCTTTTTCCATAACTCTAACTCTTGTATTCAATACATTGTTAATCTTTTCTAAACTAGTTTTTCTGGTTGATTATAATTCTAACGTTTTGTGAGCATAAAAACTAAAAATCGTTCAATGTTTAACCTTATATAATTTCCCCCTTCTGGCTCATATTATGTTTTTTTTCTGTTTTTTTTTTTTCCCCCTTTATTATTTATGTGTTTTATGTCTTATCCTCTTGTTGTTGATGTATACTTATGTACTTGTTGTAAAGTATTTTGGGATTAATAAAAAAAAAAAAAAAAAAAAGATTTCTGTTCACTTTGCTTGCTTTAAAACTTTCTTAATCTGTTCCAGTCCAATTTTGTGGCTTTAATACATCAATATGTACTACACAATTTGCAATTAAAGCAGAAAAATATAAATAAATTAATAGCATAACCACTGGGGTTATACCATTGGGGTTCTTTCATTAAATGTAATCAATTACTTAATTTATAGTTCATAAAAATAATAAATGAATCAATGAAACAATTAATTAATACATTAATTAAAAAAAAAAAAAAAACTTCAACCTGGACTTGACGGACGGACGGACGGACGGACGGACGGATGGATGGATGGAAAATTAAACATTTATCAATCTCCATTAAGTTTGTATATGCATTTTGGGAATGTCATTCACGTCCTAGTGTTTCCAACATGATTATTTTCCATCCCACTGATATTCCAAAATATAAAATAATACACTATATTAAGTCTAAAATTACACTAGAAACAATGCTATTGTCACAAATAGGATATCTATTATTTCAAATTATAAAAGCAATAAAGATATGCTACATTCACAATGAAAGAATGGCAAGCGCACACTAGACGTGCCCACAATCAATCAAGGATTTTAGCAAGGTCGAGAGCTGGGAGAGGGGCGGACTACACAAGGTGACTTTGACTGAGAAGATGCCTTAGGGGCCGTGCTGAAAAAGCCATGGAGAAAACTTCAATATGGCTCTTGTTCCCACCACTGTCCCCTCCTTGATCATCCATTACATCATTTTCTTTCAGCTTTTGCTAAATGTTTTTTTTTTTAAATGACAAAGACATCTGAAAAAGTAGAAAGTCATGAGCAGAAAAGAGCAACTAGCCTCACTTAAAACTACCCTTTGATTGCACAGCCGTTAGGTGTGACGTGCTACTGTGAAGTTCACTCTTCAGCACATGGTAAATGTCATGACTGATTTAAAACAGGCACTCGTTGTGCACTGTCTATGTGTGTGTGAATATGACAGGCAATAAGAAAAGGACAAAAGAGGGGGGAAAAAAACTTGTAGTGAAACAAGAGAAGTATCACTATTCTCTTCACCAGCACCCCCCCCCCCCATCCCACCCCACCCCCCTTACCCTCTGGTCGTGTGCGGTAGCAGCGTTGTAACATAATTACTGCTGGGACACTCATATTCCCAGTGATCCATTTGCGTCAGTCAGGTTTCCAAGCCGAGCCGATGAATGGATTCTCAGTTTCTCAAGGATAAAGTGATGACCCTCTCTGAACAGTTAGATCCATTTCATGTGGGAAGACCACTGTGCTGGGTTGGTGAACGTTTGCGACTAATTGTGACTGGAATCTGGGATTTTGGAGCCTATAATAAAAGTGATGGAACTCCTAGCCAGTCCAGATGTCTTTTATCAACTAAACAACTGAATACTTGAATCACATTATCATTGAAAATGTTCAACATTTATCTACTTTGGTCATCTTCCAGCACAAAAGTGTTATGATAGTTTAACACGATACAATAAACACAACACAAAATTACACTTACTAGACATTTAGCTTCCATTATGTGACATTATATAAAATCATCATGGGTTTTTTTTGTTTTTCACCCAATTTTTGTTATATTAGCAGAAAAAAAAGTAATTTCAAAGTTGGAGAAAGTTCTTACATTTTGACATGTTTTTGTTCACATGTTTTTACAATATTATTTTAGGATTAAAAAGTGACAGCAAACTCAGTTCCAAAAAGCCCACTTTTCACTTTTTCCGATGCATAAAATGAAGCCTCATTCTTATTTTTTTTCCTCACTGAATGTTATGTTTCACGCAGAAAAGTGTCACATCACAGGAGTAAAATGTGCTGCGAATGCAGTTTCATGTTGTCTTTAGGTATGTAACTTGAAGCACAGCTTACCACCAAAATGTCAGGGTCTTTGACTGATGTGTGATCGTCTCTGACATCATATCTACACCAGCTCACTCAACATCTCCATCAAAAGTGAAATCAAAAAGAAAGAACTGTAAGCTTGTCTTTAAAATAATTTCATCACCAAAATTCATTATGACAGTATGTCAATGCGCTGAGAGAATGTCTTGACACAAAAGTAAGCGTACAGTAGGATTTTTCCCCCACTTGGGTAAGTTCCTCAAGAGTAGTTATTATTAAACTTTACAAATGGCTTTTTGACTTGTTTTTGAAAATGGTCATAGGTTGTGAAATGGCAACAATTGACAGGGTGAACTTTGGCACAAAAACATTTCACGTATCTTTCATGTTTATTTTTAATGAATCTGTTGATAAATGAAACATGCTTAGTGTGATTCATTTCAACTGTATGATTTACACAAAGATTTATTCTGACTTTCTTCTCTTTCTCTCAACCGCTCTCTCACACACACTAACGGCGCTATATACACACGCACACACATCTCTAGATGAGATGTTTGCATGAAAGCATTCTTCCGGACTTGTTGTATGAAGTGATGGCATGTGTTCCTGGCTCTCTTTGCATGACTGTCCATCAGCACAGAGAGAAAGAGTCATCACCAGATAACTAATCCCCCTCTGATGTACATAGAAGTGTCTGCCCACCCTCAGAACTACCCCCCATTTTGCCCACAGCCACCCTGCGAGCTGTGTTAACTGGCATGGCGGTCTTTTGATGTTGCGCGGATCTCAGCTCAGAAATGATAAACAGTGGAGATGAACTGAGATTTTCCTCCTCAGGGAACAGTGGCTCATGAGTATTAAAGATGCCGTGCATTAATGCATAACATGAGCACACAACTCACAGTAACATCCTCTAGACAGATAAATCATTGAAAATTCACAATACTGTGACTGTGTTTCAAAAACTTGTGAGCCGTCTACCTAGACGATATTTTTGAGCATCACAGCCACATTTAAATTGTTACTTCTCACATCAGAAATCCTCTCTATTGCAGATCTGCAAAACTACATATATTCAAAATCTACTATTTGGCGGACTGCCACAACAACCAGCCCTAAGAAAATCATATAATTAGACTGGTCCGCATCAGATGCGTTTCTTAGGAGCCATTAACAGAAGATAAATTCTCAAATTCAAAAACAGCTGAATGGGGCACAAAGGAATGAAACAGAATGTAGGAGTCTCTATTTAACTTGACAAACTGCAGCACTGTTTTACTTGGTCAATACAATCATACTAAAAATACATATGAGTGTATTTGAGCTCTCTCTGGTTATGCTGTTAGCCACAATATAGTGTTGTCTCTGAGACATGATGCTCGTGGTCAATCAAGAAAACAAGAGATTCAAACAAAAAGACTAACCGCGTTGAGCTATACAATGATGCATATTCTGTCGATAAAGGTATCCAAACAGTTGCTCATCTGTCTAATAAAACACATTATATATTAAAGCGTCTTTGGTTTTTCCATGGTTTCTACAGAAGTAAAACCGGAAATTGAGGGTAATGTGGTTAAAATGGCTGATTTCTCTGAATTTATACCTTGTTAGAAACATTTGGGATAATGCAAGTACACAAGTCAACAAAATATATAACTTTGTTCTATTGGTTTTTGGATATTTTAATCCAAAAATGTTACATATTGTGCCTTTAAAGGGGATGGATTTAAAGACACTACTTTTCCAAAAGGTTTTTACCAACTTAAACAACTAAGACATAGCATGCTGTCAGCATGCTTATTAAAGCACCAGAACTAAAAATATCAAATCTAAAAATATATTTTAAAACATCTACAACTCAGTAATTGACTAACCATCTACGATGACTTAGGTAATCTCTGCACCCAAATACAACAAAAAATCCTCTCTTTAGCACTCCAGCTGTCACGGCAGACACCGAATGCCTTCCTCTGCCTGACCTGTGAGATAGTTCAGCTTTTTACAGGAAAACTTTAGAACGGCTTACAATAAATATTTGATACTATGCTCTTTCCCTATGACATTTCAATCCTCTTCAGTCCCACTGTTCTACAATACTCCATTATGTAAAAGGTTTATGCAATCCGGGTAGCATGGATGCCAATGACTCATAAAATGGGAAAGGTTGTGAACTGATGAGATATCTATATAATATATATATATATATATATATATATATATATATATATATATATATATATATATATATATATATATATATATATATATATATATATATACACACACATATATATATAGAAAGAGACTGATGCACAATAATCTCTAAACAGACAAACACAGACAGCGTAGCAGATTAAAAAAAAAAGGATGAAAGATTTCCCATGAAAGAAAGAAGGCAGCACCAACAAAGCTACATGTCATTTGTTTGAAATCTAAAGCACAAAACTGTTCAGGATAAAAATGCTCCTCATTGTATGATTTTTCAAAATGACATGATGGCAACCCGACCCATAAGCTGCATCTCTCTCTGGGGCCCTTGAAGAAAAATGCAATTGCAGAGTACCCTACAATTTTGAGAGCCTGTCACCAAAAAAAAAAAAAGGCAAGTCAAACTATTCTTAATTTCATTATGGGCTGAATCAGTAGAATCCACTTAGTATTATTTAGCTGAAGTCTGTTGTTAAGTTTTGCAGAAGGTTCAAACCACTGACTCTTTGTTTTGCAGTACAAGACCGCCTGATGAGAAACGGTTTGAGAAAATAAAGATGAAAAGGGAGAAAAGAATGTTGCTGTAGCATACATGCTCCAGAGAGGCTGCCGTGATCATTTTTACTTCCTCCATTCAGCACAAAAACAATTTTAAAATATAGATATGCTCTTACATAAATGTCTGCTTGCAGCTGCACTGGTGTTTATGCAATGTACTGTACAATGGAGGCACTTCTTTAGAAAACGCTGCTCTTTAACTAATGGACTCTAAATGCAGTCTCTCTTAACTCTACACAATGAACTAATGTTTGAAGTGTACAGATATGCAGTCTGCATATGTTTGCTTTTTGGTTAGTGGGTCTGTATGGCATTACAAATAATGATTTCTTTTGGTATGGCAAATCTTTCAGTTGCCCTATTCTAATGAGTTTGCAAATATGCAGAGAAACAAAGTGCAAATATTGGGTTAGTGAGATGATACCGTTATTCCTGAGAATGGCTGATAAATGAATTCATCAATGAAATGGATATGATTTACATACTGCTGACGTCATGTGCCACTCCATATGTTACAGTGAAAGAAGGGGCCAGACATGTGGCATATCGGTTGATGGGAAATGCAGGTTCAAATATGGCATGCGACATGTCCAGTTTCCATCATCAATGTCAACAAAACTAACTTAAATGAATAGTTCACTTCAGAACTAAAATTCTATCATCCAAGATGTTTATTTTTTTCTTTCTTCAGTCGAAAAGAAATTAAGGATTTTGAGGAAAACATTCCACGATTTTTCAGTTTTTAACAGTTACCAACAGGTTGAAGGTCAAATTGCAGTTTCAGTGCAGCTTCAAAGGGTTCTACACAATCCCAGCCAAGGAATAAGGGTCTTATCTAGTGAAACAATCTGTCATTTTCTAAAAAAAAAAAAAAAAAAAAAAAAAATTATATTCCTTTTAACCAC
Source organism: Chanodichthys erythropterus (assembly GCF_024489055.1). NCBI lineage: Eukaryota > Metazoa > Chordata > Actinopteri > Cypriniformes > Xenocyprididae > Chanodichthys > Chanodichthys erythropterus. The sequence goes on along the minus strand of NC_090227.1, from coordinate 36,784,231 downwards.
AAATGCTCGTCTTGCAAAAAAGGTAAAAGAGCCCATTGAAGCTGCACTGAAAGTCCACTATATGGAGAAAAATCCTGGAATGTTTTCCTCAAAAATTCATTTTCGACTGAAGAAAGAAAGACATAAACATCTTGGATGACATGGGGGTGAGTAAATTATCAGGAAATTTTAATGCTGAAGTGAACTAATCCTTTAAACACAAAGAGAGGGTTCTAAAAATAAAATACAGAGACAAAGGGGTCTAGTGTGACATTGTGCCAGTGAGAGTGAAGCCCTGCTGTTTGCCTTCCCAGGAATCTTTTCAGCCCAACTGTTCTCTGATAGCCTGTGGCCTGACTGGGTGGTTAGTGACGGCCTAGCTCTCTTCCCATGTGTGCACTGAAGCAGGCTAGCAGCTAAGCCAATGACAGACAGACGATCAGCAAAGAGGGGAGGGGGGTGGCCGAGCGAGAGATAAGACCCCGGGTGTCAGAGATGCTGGCCAAGTATGGCCACAGAGCAGCTGAGATACCAGGCCCCGAGTACTATTTCACCTGGATCAGCAGAGAGAGAGAAAGCTGGCAACGAGCAGAACTTTATGCACTTACGGGTGTAGTACAACCAAAGAGTTTGAGAACACAGTGACATGACATAGTACACATGGCGAAATCAATCAATGTATAGTGTGACCTCTCTGACTTAAATACTCCACTAAAATTAACATAAAAACTTACAACATACAATCAATTCCAACATTAGCCAGAGACCGTATTTCTGGACCCATATCACTACATTCATAAAACACTTTACTGTCACATGAACATCTTATTTTCCCGTGTACTTCGCTGCGTTTTAACTGCTCAGACTTTTACTAAGGGAGTGGCGTCATGTTTTCCTTCACCGTAAAGTGCCAGCACCAGAGGGAGGGTGATGTCATGCCTGTAAAACTGATACCTCCCTATCCTGGCTTCTACTTCTTTCTCCTTACATGGCAGAGGTCAACTACTTCATATCAGCTCCCAAACGAATGAGCCTTTCAGCCCGTACCTATCTCACCATGCTTTACTACGATATCGGGGTATCGGCATGGCAAGCCAATTGATAAATAGACAGACGCTGCTGACCTGTGAACGTTAATCTAATCAATGTGAAAAATCAATGAAAGGGGAAACCTAATAAAACATGCACAAGCTACAAAGATTTACTATGGTTAACTATTCACAATATTCAGTTACGCCTCAGAATGGGATACAAGACTATGGAGAGAAAATTTAAACTACAACCAAAGCACTTGAAGCTATCAGATACCGTTGTAAGTCGAGTCATGTCATACTGGTTTTAAATCATTAGGATCTGCAATGAAAAGTGTTGAATTCAACATAAAGGGTTAGTTCACAAAAATTGACATTTCTGTCCTTAAGTACTCACTCTCATGTCGTTCCAAACCCATAAGACCTTCGTTCATTTTAGGAAAACAAAAGAAAACAAATGAAGATATTTTTGATTAAAACCAGGAGCTTTTTTTATCCACCATAGAAAGCAACTTAATTACCATCATTCAAGGTCCAGAAAAGTAGTAAAGACATTGTTAATATAGTCAACGTGACTACAGTGTTTCAACTTTAATGTTATGAAGTGTCTGGCATAGAACCTGGAAGTGATTTGACAGGGGAAAGACGAATTTGTTGAATGAAGTCATTATTTTTGTTGTGTTTTTGTGAAGAAAAAGTATTCTCGTCACTTCATAACATTAAGGTTGAACCACTGTAGTCACATTGACTATTTTAATGGTCTTTACTACTTTTCTGGACCTTGAATGACGGTAATTATGTTGCTTTCTATGGGGGATAAAAAAAACTCTCAAATGTCATCAAAAATATCTTAATTTGTGTTCCGAAGATGAGCAAAGGTCTTACGGGTTTGGAACGACTTGAGGGTGAGTACTTAATGACAGAAATTTCATTTTTGGGTAAACTAACCCTTTAACTTAATGGTCCTTATAGAGAGAAAGCAGGCTGATGTTTCTCTGAAGCTTGAGACTGTTTCCATCCGGCAACAGAATAAAAATCAAGATGGAAGAGGACCCTGCTGTAGTCGAATTCTTCAGCTGAACACCAGTAAAATAAAAGACCCATTGAAATAGCATCGTGTTGAATATGGATCTAAAAGCATGGGCAATTTCCCTCTCAGCACAGTTAAGACAAAGAGCTCCATTTACATCCAGGATGGAGCTTTTTACATGGACATCCTGCTATCAGTGTGCTACAGACAGTGGAAAGATGGAAAATATTCCAGGTGGCCTTGACAAATCACTGGAGTCATATATTACTAGACTAACGTCTTCACAAATTTAGGGGATTAGGGTAATTTAAAACCCCCTCACAGTCAGATATGACAGTGTGCCAAAAGTATATCGGCAGGGTTCACAGCCAGATCGGACATGTGTTTAGGGTTAGAGAGGAATCGCGGCGTACAAAAGACAGCAATGTAGAATTTTATATTCTGAACAGATCTGCCTGTCATTACAATGATGCAAATGCCTAATCACCAGCATTGGTTCTTCAATGTTTTGCTTGTGGTCAGAATATGTCAGTGCTAAAACTTAAAAAAATAAAATAAATAAATAAATAAAAAAAAGAGGGGGAAGTCAATAATTACATGTCCACCAATAACAGTATACAGTATGGCCCTCTGGTTTCATGTATCATCTTTTACAACCTTTTGCAGCCACAAACTCACCACATCTCTCCAACAACTAGGAAAAACACAAATGAGGGCCTCTTTTCTTCCTGTTTGTGAAGGACAGCTGCAATATTTCCTACTGTGCCACAGGTTCTGACTTGACTTGCACCGCAACAATGCGCATTCATGATTAACTGATACAGTGTGACAAATTATAACAACATTCTTTTGGGATGATCTTTTTCCATCAGTAATTAATCATAGTTTTATTTCCTTCACGAGTCAATGAATTACTCTATCTAGCATTTTCATTCTATCATTCTGTAAGGTTCAAGTGAGTTTAAAGAGAGAACTGTGCTTCTGGCAATAGGGAAAGTCTTGACTCTTGTTAAACAAAAAAGACACACCCAGGACAAGTAGATGGTTTTGCTATTATGATTTACATGCCAAACATGCTTTCAGTTGACTGTGACATAGGCCTAGGCAATTTATCGAATTTTCCACAATTTGTTCACAATTCGTATCCCGGCACTATAAAATTAAGCAACATTGTGGTGATTTTAATGCACCTTTTATTTAGCCTCGGATGTCAAATGCATTTGAGTCAGTAATTTCTGTTAATTAAATGCTCCATTTCTGTTAACTGATTCAAAATTATGATTATGATTCATTTGCCAATCAAATTAATATTAATCAGTAATTATAAGTATACTGTAACAAGGGCTCCTTAATAAAAAAAAAAAAGTGTGACCCAAATTATTAATCTGCCAAATATTTTTATATAGTTTTAGCAAAAACCTAAAATATTGTTGTTTATGATTATGTACTGTTATATTGCTGAAAAAAAATCTATATTTTTTTATTTGTATATTATTTCACAATTAGTGAACATTTCTGCCTTGTTTAATTTTATCTAAATTGTACTTGTAATTGATTGTAACTAAGTGAATTTAATTTTACTTTACATTAAACATTTCAAATCTGATACAATGGTTGCTCAGTTCATCTTATTGAAAGATAGATTTATAAATGGATAAATAAATAAATAAATAATATTGAGTTATTTATTGAATGTCATCAAGAGTCCCCCCACGAAGAGAAATTATTAAATCTGTTATTAAAAATGATAAAAAATTGTGTGATCCAATGATCCAATGCGTGACTGCAATACAAACACATACAGTACTATACACTATACCAGTGGTCACCAACCTTTTTAAGCCCAAGATCACTGACCTCAACCTTTATGAAAGACAAGATCTACTTATTGAAGAATTGATAGGAAAAAGACAGCCCAGATTGTATTTAAGATTTTTTCATGTCCAATTCAGATTCTAATTTGTTTTTATTTTTACGAGCAAATTGGTCGATTCCGATACTGGTTGCACGGTCTGACTTTATCTTTGTGAAATTATATGCTACATACAAAAAATGCATGAAACAAAAACAGCAAACAGGCTGAATGAGACTGACAGCAGGTGGCGCCTATGGAAGAGCAGTGATACAGCGTTTCCTTGGTTACTGCTGTTAACAAAGCAGCACTGCGCTTATAAATTGCTACTTTATTCGGAGTGAGCTGCTCTGCCTGCTACAGAATTTTCTCCTCTTCGCGTCTGTCTTCAACGTCTTTGGCCTCTTGTTAACGGCCGTTTACAGACTCAGACATGATGTGGGCTTTTTACCTTTATCTCAGACATGATGTGGGCTATTTACCTTTACCCAAAAATAACATAAAAATAGATTCAGTACAAAGACTGGAAAAATGTAATGTGTTTTTGCACTCATGTTTCTGTTATTTTCGAGAGCTACTGGGACAGTGATAAAGATCTACCAGTCGATCGCGATCGGCGGGTTGGTGACCACTGCACTATACTATACTATAGTGATTTTGTGTTTGTTTTTTTGTTGTTTTTTTGCCATCACTGATTGTGAAAGAAGTAAAAAAAAAAATGCTGGTATTGTATTTTGCGCTTCAGAAGCGCTTGTCTTTGAGCTGAAAGCATTACAGACACTCATGTCATTCAACACTCATAAATGACAGATGATGTGTCATTATTCGATAACAGTTCCTTAAAACTACAAACACGATTATGACAGAAAGCAATAACGAGGCATGAAAACAACATCACATTCAAAAACCACCTACTATGATATAAAAGAAAAACAACACGCCAGAAGGGATGCCGATTCAAAACAATACAAGCGCGGCATTATGGTTCCACTGAGACATGTTTCTCTCTTAAGGTGTGTCCACAATAACATCCAATGCTGATATCCTGAGCATGCAGTTTGAAGCACATATCAGTGCCCACAGAGCAGAGGTAATGAGAGACAGTGGGGGGGTCGGCGGAACACAGGTGCAGACTGCGTCACTCCTCCGAGCCATCAGCCGTGCCTGTCTCTACCACACATTCACACGAGCCCACCTCAGAAGCCACACTTGCTTACATGTACCCTCTGTGACATCACGTGATGCATGGAGGCCTGACAGAGAGGACTTTCACAAGCTTTTAAAAGTTCTTCTTTCCCATATGCTCTGTCTCACTTTAAGAAAGTAATTCAAACACTTTTACTATATTAATCATGCAAAAGTGTATAAAGTATTAAAATAATAATTAAAATTGTGCAATTGAAAATTATCTATTCAGAGACAACTGAAACAAGGGTGGAATTTAACTTTCTGGCCCATGCAGCAAAGAAGGAAAAAAAAATTGTTGAAATTTGACAATTTGAACTTCCACTAAACATTTAAAATTGAAAAACAGGTAGTTTCTGATATACGTATACACACAAACACACGCATATATATATATATTTACATACTTTAGGGACAGCTTGTACTACAAAGAATATTGTAATCATAAAAGAGTATTAACAAAGCATAAACAATTTATATTCACCATTCAACAGTTTGGGGTTGGTAAGTATTTTTTTGTTTGTTTGTTTTTTGTTTTTGTTATGTTTAAAAATGAATGTGTTTTATGCTCACTAAGGCTGCATTTATTTGATCAAAATACAGAAAAACAGTAATATTGTGAAATATTATTCAGAAATCATTGAAATATGCTGATTTGATGCTCAAGAAGCATTTCTTATTATCACAGCTGAGAACAGAATAGAATAGAAAGTGAAAAAGTAGAATCTTTTGTAAACTTAAAAACGTGTTTGTTGTTACTTTTGATCAATTTAATGCACCCTTGCTGAATAAAAATATCAATTTCTTAAAGTTATATATATTACTGACCTCAAACTTTTTAAAAGCAGTGAACAAGAAATAAATAAAATACAACTGATATTAAATAAACAAATTATTATTAATTATTATTATTATTACTATTACTATTACTATTACTATTATTACTATTATTATTATCATTATCATTATTATAACCTATTTTTCCTCTTCTTATAAAATATTTTGAATTGTTATGTTATATCAGGGAAAAGTCTTTGTCATTGCCAAAACCTCAAACATTTGGTTTCTCTGAAAATCTCAGGATATCATCTTTATGACACACCACACATTTGGAATGTAGGTTCTCAGCGAATTTATAAAAACATAAACAAATGTCCCCAACAGAGGACAAAAATGATTTGCTGGCTCCCAGGAGGATAAAGAGGCACTCTGATGACAAGTGCAACAACAGATAAAAGACATAATCCTGATCACAGTGGCACTTCAAGATAAACCGGCACTCATAGGAGTTCATAATGACGCTTGTGTCAAGGCTAATCGCTGACCCACAAAATGAGATAATCTACGGTAAGTTACCCTCCATGGACTACACGGATTAGTGTTCAGCACTTGAAGGTTTTTGTTTTGTTTTGGTCTGGTGTTGAGTAACATGGGACTCCTGCCTATGCTGCCCTTTTAACCCTGAGAGGGCGGCATGGTGGCAGGGTGAGGAGGCAGAGAGGAAGCGGATCAGTAGGGAAAGAGGATTAGCAGCTTTGGGCTGCTGCTCTGGCTCCAGGCTCACACCCGTGATGCCGAGGATCCAGCCACGGCCTAGATCGAAGGGGACACCTGAAGCCAGGTCCTCACACATGACCGCATCTTCAGGAAGGGCAAAGGAGACAGGAAAGAGGTTGTCGATCCTTAAGCCGCTCTGCACTGTTCAGCAGCACATGTGCTGAGTGGACCGTATGGGGTGGCTTAATACCAGAGGTCACAGCCAAGGGCAGGGCAGTCGAAAGGTCAACATTAGCCATTTCTTTAGACAACGCAGACGTAGCTTTCCTGTCGTGAAGCACTAAAGAAGTAGATTATTCACAGCAGATGGTATTTGCTATTAAAAATGCTGATACATCAAACATGTGTGGTCAGAAACTATTGGGTTTCATGGGTAAAGTTGTGTCTTTATGCAGGGAAGGACCAAATTGTAAATTAAAATTTCAACCAAACAATACAATGTTCTCTGGAAACTTTGACCACTCTTTTAAAAGATTAGTTCACTTCAGATTTCAAATTTCCTGATAATTTACTCACCCTCATGCCATCCAAGATGTTTATGTCTTTCTTTCTTCAGTCAAAAATAAATTAAGGTTTTTGAGGAAAACATTTCAGGATCTCCATATAGTGGACTTAACTGGGGTACAGCGGGTTTAAGGTCCAAATTGCAGTTTCGGTGCAGTTTCAAAGGGCTCTACATGATCCCAGCTGAGGAATAAGGGTCTTATGTAGCGAAACGATCAGTCATTTTCTAAAAAAATAAAATAAAATAAAAATAGCTCTGCGATGCACCACGCATTATGTAATCACATTGGAAAGGTCACGCGTGACATAGGAGCAATTGGGCAAAGACAAAGTCAAACGGCCTTTACAAAAAAAGATAAAATAATGATGTTGGACGATTTTATACTTATATACTTATATTATATTATATTCACTCTACCGTGGTACTTCCGCCTTCGTCATGCGTGACCTTTCCAATGTGATTATGTAATGCGTGGCGCTTTGGAGAGCAGTGCAAGACGAGCATTTGCAGTTAAAAAGTATACCTTTTTTTTTTTTGTTTTTTTTTTAGAAAATAACCGATCGTTTCACTAGACAAGACCCTTATTCCTCAGCTGGGATCATGTAGAGCCCTTTGACATTGCACTGAAACTGCAATTTGGACCTTAAACCCGTTGTACCCCAAAACAATGTTTTCCTCAAAAACCTTAATTTATTTTTGACTGAAGAAAGAAAGACATGAACATCTTAGATGGCATGAGGGTGAGTAAATTATCAGGAAATTTTCATTCCGAAGTGAACTAATCCTTTAAATGCTTATATTGTTTATTGTTATATTGTTTAAATAGAAATTTGATACAGTGTAGCTATGGCACTCTCAGACTACAGAGTCTCCATTAAACTTCAGATGGTCATTAATGTTTAATACCCTTTAATGAATGTCAGAAGTTAAATGGAGATTATTGACAACTGAATAAAGTTCTTGCACATTTATACAAAGATGGAAGTACAAAGTTTGTATTTACAAACATTTTGGTTGGGTAACACTGACTACTTGTCCCAGCATTCTTGCCTAAATTCTGTTCTTGATGACCCAGGCAGACCCGAAGGCTTTTCTAGGGAGTGACAAATAGAGAAACAGGAATACATTCAGCTGACGCGCGTCTAGCCAGATAATTCTCAGTTGTAAGTCCCTCTCACATGCTCTTATTTAATTATAATTTTGTGTATGCTTTTTTGCCCCAGCCATTCTGCAACACTGGCTATACACTTTAAATACGATTTATCCAATACTAACTCTGAAATCTTATCCACATGTCAGAAAGTGAGCTGTATTTTCATGTGGTGAGGATGCCTGTGCCAACTTGGATGCTAATCCCCAGGCCAATGGTTTGGAAATCATCATCACTACATATTAAGAAGCTGCCTAATAAAGCTAAAACTGAGGAGCCTAAGAACCTGATAGATGGTTTTATTTGGCAAGCGAAATGGAAACCTATTTACAGCTTGCAACAGACGCAGTTGTGTGTGCATGCGAGTTAAATGAGGAGCTAATATTTTGATACACGTCTTATATGATGGCTTTTCTGTTTGCCTAACATGTTCCCCATATCCTCTGGTAACTTATTTAGAATCAAAAGTGTGGCAATGTGGAGTGGTGGTGGGACAGGAGGCAGCCAGAGGTTTCTGGTTTTGGAGCTGCTACTTATGGGGTGACCCCGCTGGGACATCGTACATTCCACTGGGTTAGAGAGCCGATCCAAAAACCACAGATAATAGAGAGGCAAGTCAGCGCAGACTAAAATCAACTGAATATATGCATGCGGATGCATATTCATAACTCTGCCCTTTATGGTGATAAAAGCAGCCCATTTATACGCCTTTTATTGAACAAAAAAATCCTCAGAGATGTTCCCAGAGGAGGGAAAAAGGTCTACATTGCCCACACAAGCAAACTATGGCTCAAACATTATCTGCTGGGCTCAAGATTCTGCATCCTGCCTCCAGGTCTCACGGGAGAATGCTGGAATCTCCAGCTCAATGATAGGGTTCCAATAAACAATGAATCACGCTGCTCTGAGCAAGCGTGAAAGAGAGCCTTTGCACAAAAAGAAAACCGAGCGTGATTTAATGGACATGGTGCAGAAGTATGGCACATTCCATAGGGCTGATCTGAAAAATATTTAGAACAGAACTGCTAAAGAGTCTTCACACTCTGGGAAAAAGAATGGGCCTGCGACAGGAGCGTTCGAACAAGTAATGAGCATGACGCGTCAAATGCAATGACGTCCCCTGAAGCCGGCCTATTTCCAGTAAGTATTGCACAAATGTGTCATTAAATATGTCATTGAGTGGTTTTGTTGTGACTTGTTTTGGTTTATGTTGAGAATATATGACAGCAAACACTGAACATTTCGCTTAAGATCCTCAATAACACAGCAGTATTTTTTATTTTACAAGGCATACAGATTTTACAGAATTCCACATTCTTGGTCTCTCAATAATAGACTGCATTACATTTTCAGCAGCAATTAATAAATAAATAAATCTCTTTTTAAAAACAAAAATGTACAGACTAACAAAATTACATACCGGTGCCCTTGTTTTGAAAATGTCCAGCCTCCACTTGTTAAATAACATTTGTGGCTAACTTTGAGACTGAACAATGCATCCTTTGCCAGCTGCAGCTGACTCAAATAAGACACTTAAGAACAGGGTGTTTCACTTTAAATTCAGCTAACGTGAAATTAACTGTCAAATTAAACACTACAGCTTCTGCAATGCCACTGTAACTCCTATTTGAAACAAGACCAACAACTTGTTTTCAACCGAGTTTCACCATATAAATCCTATTGTTCATGTAGAGTATGGCAGGCACTCAACATTAGATGTCAACTGACCATATGGCACTGTATCATGTTTACTTCATTAGATTTAATACCAAAAAAAAGTGAGACTCTGTATAATTAAAACAGATGCAGCATTGTTTGACAGGAACAGAAGAAGAGCTGGGCTTACCCTAACAAACGAAGCAGCACAATCCTCAGTCCTGGACCCAAAATATCCAGCTCAAGTCTTATTTACGTTCTTTCTTCCTTTGCTTTCAGTGCTTCTCTCTACTTGGAGCTTCCTGGTGCTTTCTCCTCCTCGGGTAAAATGCCCTGTTCGAGGGGGAAGGGAAAAGAGGAAAAGTGTTTCGCTCAGTGATTCAGAAGCATGGTGTAAACGCCAGCCTTCTCTTTCTGACAACCAGCGTTAATTGCAGATCAGACTCGCCCACACACTCCAGACTCTCTCTATTCACTCTCTCCTGGAAGAAGCTGAGAGCAGGCTGTGAGATTGGAGTGCTATGAACAGCACAGTGGGAGATGCTCTAACCCCCACCCTGTGCAACACCAATCACCACCTCTGGAGCTCGACTTCACCACGGCTGACTTTATTTCACAAGAACGACATAGGCATGGGCTGACGCCCATGGGACAATGCATACTGACAGAAGGCACTGTATAGCATACGCTGTAAGTCTGATGCGTTAAACCAGATGAAGAGTAAACTACAGTCTACAGCAAGCCTAAAGGAGAAATATTAAGAAGTGGCCCTGAGAAAACTTCTACAGCCCAAGTGTGCTCTGATCTCAAGCTGTAAGACACAAGAAGTCACATGTCAGAATGACGATTTAGTCATCAGTCTAAACTGAAAATCATATTAGATACTGATTGACTTTATTCAACTACATTAGCAGTGACTGGGGTCGAAAAGAGGAGCGATTTAAATGCAATTAATGTACAGAAGAAAAAGAAGCTTCATATACAAAAAATACCACTGGTGTAGTCAGGATCTAGTTATAAAGAAAAATCATAAACAAAAGATGCTTTATTAACAGAGCACAGCAGGACACCAATTTCAAGTGTGATGTTGTGCTCTATCGGATTTGTAGCGGGGCATGTCGGGTGAACTGCATTCAGAATATTAAAAGAATTCCTTCGCTGACTAATTCATTGTCAAGTGTGTAAACAGAAAGCTATTGAATTTCAGTGTGATGTTTTCAGTGCTGACTTTGCACCCATGTTTAGTCTGGACTTATTAAACTATAATGAAGTCACACAGAAGGCCAGATGGAAAACGTGTGATGGTATATTATACACTTGACTAGGATATTAAATCTTTACAATGTACCTCAGATAAAAACGAGGGCAGCAAAACACATTTATTTAATCTCTATCATGGTTTGCAACAAAACGTGTGTTATAGCTAATGTTAACAGGCTAATCAAACAATAATACAGAACCAATTCTGACGCCACGGCTGAATAAATCTCTGTCCTTCACAACTACATACTTCATATACACTTATAAAGCTTCTGTACGACTTTGTATTAGGTGTTTTTATCTAATATACTTACATTATTTATAAATATATATATAAAAAAAAAAAAAAATATATATATATATATAAACTTATATATACACACAATACTTTTTGCAAAATGCTGTAATTATAGATGTAATAAAAATTAATTACAGATGTGCATGCAGTATAATATGCGTGTACAATATAAACACACAATAAATATACACACAAAAAATACACAATACATACATTTAAATGTTAGTACATAGTAGTTAAAGTGAGTCCAAAGCTTGATTTTTATTAAATAACACTACTTATTATTTACTTATGTCATGCCTGGACACATCAAATAAATGTGCTCCAGGCCAAATCCAAAACATGCACTCATGCACAAGGCACAAGACCCATGTTTTTTTGTTGTTTTTTGGGGGGGTACAAAACACTTCATTCTATATTAGGCTATACCATCTCTCTGAGCAGCTTGAAATATTGAACTAATCAATGAATCTATAGTGTGATGGGCCCTGACCACTGGCTGTAAGCCTCTTAAAAACCAAACAATCAGAGGGACAAGACAAACATTCTTCCTGAGGTCATTTTCATGATGATGTACCATAACCTGATTGCCTGCCTTGTGCGTCTCATAATTACAACGCTTGTCAGACACAAGCAATGAACAACCCTAGGAACACAGCCTCATTTAGCCTTTGACATTCAGACAAAAGGTCAAGACAATATGGTATACTTTTGTATTAGTTAGTTTTATCAATCTTTATCAATGTGAAATATTTATAATTGATACACCTAAAACATTTGTGAAGGTCAAAATGGCATATCATCTTGTAATGTTGCATTTAAGGCAAGTCACTTTACTGATAACTAAATGGCGGGCTTCAGGGCCATTAACAGAGGCATGTGCAATCTTACAAGCACAAGTACTACACTCTCTGCCTGTGGATGATTAGGCTGTTCCCTCACTGTGCATGTCAAAGTCAGCAGCTCTTACAGAAAAGACATGCAGCACAATAAAAAAAAAAAAGGATTTACAATGAAATGCTTATTGCACATAAAGGTAATGCATTTAAAGCACTAGCTTTATCTGATCATGTTTTTATGCTATCATTTGTCTTATTCCATAAGTAAAGTAAATACTAAAGGTAGTATTTTTAAACAAGCATTTATGAAGGTGCTGAGACAAACACCAAATTAGCCTATTTCTTCAAACTGAACAGTTTTATTGTATTAGCTTAGATTTTTTTTTTTTCAATTTTTCTGAGAGGCCAAAACAGAGGCCATATTTTAGGGAATGACCCCATTGTCGATTAGTGACAATACAAACTCAAAAGAAATTAAATTGAAATTATATGTAATTTAATAACTTTCCTGCAGTATGACCTTGCAGATGAGTCACAATCATGTACCACACAATAGCTAGACCTCTCACTAATTTGTAACAAGACCTTGTGACCTCATGAATCACATTAAATCACAAGTGAAATTAATATGCTATTATAAAATAATTGATAGCATCAATTTATTCACTAACATACATTATGAGAGATTCCAATAACCTGCGACGCTTCAGAAATGTAACACTTCGTGCTGTTCCTAGTTTCAACTATCCAAAGCTCTGCAGGAGACCAGCACCATCTAGATTTCAGACAGAATAGGTAATTGTTACGACTTCCAATTTTTCATTCTCAAAGTTGGGCATAACAAATGATCTCTAACTTTCTCTAATGTTCATAAAGTGGTCGGGCGTGCTTTGGATGGCTATCCGGAGGTAATGTCCTACATTTTAACCCTGTTGATTGTGCGTGGTAGACTGTGTCTAAACATATAAAACATTTACTAATCACAAATTATATTGTCTAAAGTACGATGAATTAGTATATCTACTTGTCTGTGCTTTTAACAACTGTTCCTTTCAAAGAGAATTGAATAAATTAGCTAGGCTATCTAACGAGCAACTTTAACCACAGTTGCAGACACGTTAGGAGACAAAACAAAGTCAAGAAACATTATATTGCACTGGTTCTAAGGTTGAACTTGCCCTGTTCTGAAGTTCTGAACCTCTGCAGGTGACCCTCTTCAACCAGTGATATTCAGAAGTGAAAGCTTAACGGTCTTAAAGTACAATATCCACGCAAACTGTACACTTAGTGTACAAATCTTACTATCTGCTGACTTTCATGACTAATATAATTCATGTTTAGTCGCCCTGAAGAAATATTCAACACCGCCCGGAAAATGATGCGAGACTACAGCGTAACTATGCCAAGTGTCAAAGTGGACTGAACCCAAAACCACGCACGAGCTCTTCTTCACAGAGAATTACGAGCACGAAAAACATTGTTGTCTTTCAGTCAGGTGCTCGCGAGTTAACCCCAAACACTTCCAGACGTGTTGCCGACCACTAGACACACACATGACAAACATGTTTAGCTTCCCAAACGATTTGTAACGCATTTAATTTGCGCTCATCCATTCTCACTCCACGACTCCCTCCGCGCGCTCTCTCTCTCTCTCTCTCTCTCTCTCTCTGACTCCGCTGCTGTGTAACATTGTTGCTATTTTTGCGACTCACCTTTTTTTCTTCGCGGTCCCCCTCGCTGTATATAGATACTGTGTATCAGTGACTCCCGTGGATACACTGTGACATAAATGTATTTTCAGTCACATTGACACACGGCTTCTATTTTCGGGAGCTGGGCTGACAAACTCAGAAGAAGCAGCAGTCGCTCTTGTCACAACACAAGCTCCTCCCCCAATATGACGAACACTAGACGGAGTCAACCTCCTACGGCAAGCCGTTTAAACATTTAGCCTATTCCATAAAGTCCCCCTGAAATCAAAATTTATTTTTTTTAGCTTTTAGCATAAATATGTTAGCTTTAATGTTATGGATAAGCTGGTGTGCTCCAAAACAATGACAAAATTCGCATTTAGGAGATATAAGCATATTACAGTCTCTCACTTCCACAGGTGGATGCTGCACATTGTTGGTGGTTGAGGAGATTCCCCCTTCAATTGTAAAAGCGCTTTATAAAGCACTATATAAATGTAAGGAATTATTATTATTATTATTCATCTAAAATGGATCCCGGATTTCCATGACATCACATCGCGCTTCAGCGTCTCATAAAATCTTCTGTCCAATCAAATGCTCTCTAGAATCTGAAGTCCCGCCCCCTCCTACACTATCAAGAGACACTGAAGCTGGCTGAAATCGATTATTTATTCATTTATATAGAGAATAGGGAACGATTCAGACAGTGTAAATATGCTTTCCAAAGACGCAAATGAAGTCAGTTTTGACGTTAGCATAACTGCAAAAGGTATCGGACCCGTTTGAATTCTGCACAGAATGCTATATTTTAAAGTGATATAAAGGGGATTAGGAGGATAAACAGTTAGATATTAAAAGGAAACAGAAGTTTTACTGAGTTTAACGGCTCTGGCCGTGCTGTGATATAAACGAAACACTATTGGCTATTTTTAAAAAGGGGCGGGGCTGTTCAATATATCGCCCTGTCTACCTGTTTCAGTTTAAATTACGTCAACAGACTGAATAATGCTGCGCGTTCCAAGACACTTCTGCGGGCCTTTAAAACTAACTAGGTTCAATCGCCATATTACTTTCTACTTTATAGTTTGATTAAAGTCTTAAAACTGTTTATTTCAAGTCATTATCAGAAATAAATAGTAGGCAACTAATGTCTATTTAACTGCTACTGTAAAACATTTTCAGCTGGTTAAACTTAGAAATGAAAGTTCACCTGCTGCCTTAAAAATGTGAATTAATTCGACTTGAAAATAACCTTTGTTTCAACTCATGAACAGTCAAGGCAATGCATTATTTTAAGTTAAAAATTAAACTTAAAATAATGCATTGTCTTGACTATTTGTGAGTTGAAACAAAGATTATCTTCAAGTGGAGTTAACTTATGTTGTGTTGAGTTAACTCACATTTTTAAGGCAGCAGGTGAACTTTCATTTCTAAGTTTAACCAGCTGAAAATGTTTTACATATACTAAGGCCTAACTTTGGAATAACTAAAATATAAGTGTTCCTAAAGAAGTTGAAAACTGGAAAAAACTACCACCAATAACTTGAATACACAGGCAGTAAATCTTAATTAAGTCAACATATAGATCAATGAGACAAAAATATTATCATTTGGATCAATTTAGGATAATTGCTAGTAGCAAAGAATAATTACTAGTGAAACTAGTCACCATTGGACTATTTTCTTAGTAATTAAAAATAAAAATAAAATAGACTTAAAGAATAATTGTTTCATTGGCTTGCCATAAAACGCCGCCTCCTCATCCTCCACCTCCTACTCTACTCGTGTCTCATCTCTAGTTTAAAAACAATACGAAAAACTCAAGAACTGCGATAAGCAAGATGAAAACAACACGAAAGAAGTCCTACAATGTGTTTCTGTCAAAAGTAAAAGCGACAAACAAGTGAGCGCGACAGTTTAGGAGAGAAGGAAAGGAAACGCCAGATCATGACATCACCGTGTTTAACAGTTTGAGAAAGCAAGGAAACAACCTGAATAGTAGGCTATATGTTCATGTCATCGAATCGAGGAAGTGATAGTTAAAGGACTGACGCGCAAAAAGAAAAAAAGTTAATAGGCTACGTAAAAAAGACGTCAGTATTGGGTAAAATTCTCCTCTGCAAAGATTGCTGGGTGCTTGCTAAAAGCCCGTTACGTGCAAAGCAATTTAATATTTATTATGGTCGTTAGACAGGCACTACCTTAGATACGATTGACGTAAGTTCTATAAAACAACAGTAACAATAGGGTCAGTGCCTTTGAAGTGACATGTTTCTCATCCAATCCGATCCCACAGCGGCTTGTCTTTGACCAATCAGATAAAAGAGGCTGGCTGCGTTTTACGTTGCATGTGTCAGAGTCACGTGTAGTTGTAGGATCTGTGCAAGAGGTGTGGTACTGAACAGGAGTTGTTTTTGCTGGGACTTAAAGGGAATTTGTATTACCACCGTTTTACCACATGTGAAATGGGACACGCAGGAATTACAACATGTTAAAACAAAGCAGTAAAAAGACCAGTTTAGAGTTAGTTTGGGACTTTCATAAATGATACACATTTATACAATTCAGATTGTTTTACATTGGAATCAGTATTGTTATATTATTACTTAACTAAAGTGAGACTTCCTAATGCGCAGTACAGTTTGACTTCAAATTGCACCTGGACACAAATTTTGGATAGTAATAATAAGCAATTATCATGGATTCAGATAACAATCAAAATATAATAAATATGTAAATATATAAAAAGTAAATATAAATATGTATTTACTTTTTTGCAGCTACTTTGAGTAAACAGACGTATGCAGCATGAAAATAATTTGACATTCTAGCAGAATTTTTATGGCAAAAATGTCTTTTCCTCGCTGATCCTTCTTTGGATTTTTATGCATGGATTATTTTTAAACTGGTTATTATGTCACCATTGCCACAAGTTAACCTAAATTATGTAAATTGTTAATTTTTATCAAATTAATTAAACTAAATACTATTTTAAAAAATAATGTGTAATTTGACTTTTGCTTTAATATAGTCATCAATTACATGCAGAGTGGCACAAAAAGCACAACCAGCATGAAAAGTTCAACAGTCTCAAGCCAGACAAACTGTACAGATGTCCATGTAAAAGTATTTCATTATATCAGTTTCCTGAGACATGTACTTTTTCCTATGCCAGTGCCATCTGAGATAAGTAATCTTAATCTTATACAATACAAGATATAGCAACACAGCAAACTCGCACTGCAGTAAGTAATCCCCTAAAAATGGCTATAGATATTGATGAAATCCCTGATTATGTGGCCTCTGTGACTTCACATTTTTTCACATTCTATTTGAAGCCTTGTAAAGCTGGAGCTGTGCATAAAAATAGTCCCATCAGGGCTAGGCGCATACTCCGGATCCCCTGTGCAAACACCCATTGGCACCAGAACCCTAACAAACCACAATGATCACCAGCCACCTGTGATCTAGAGATTAGCTAAGAAAGAAACACATTTTGTTCTTCTTACACCTAATTTATTGTTTAATCAGCTGTAAATGAGCCTTTTGTACAATAACCGGTAAGTAATGAAAAGATATGAAATGCAAAAATATTTTTTTTGTTTAAAGCAATTTAAAAAAATCAGTGTGTTGCAGGGAAAGCAGTAGACAGCTAAATATTACTACCCATACTTCAAAACTGAACCAAAATAAGCTGGAAACCTAATTGAAAACCTGCCTTTCTTCTATTAACAATTTCAACCCTCTAAATCTGAATGAAAATGTTATTCAAATAAAATAAAAATTGGTGCAATCCTGCAAAAAAAAAAAAAAAAAAAAAGTTACTAGTTAAAAAGATTTTGTAATTACTTTGAGTGTAATTATTATGAAGAAAATTCATAAGACTGAGAAAAAACAACAGAAAAAAATATATACATTAAAATACTTTTCTAAATACTTTTCTTTTTATATCTATCATGCATTTAATGTTACGTTGTTAAGCCTGATTTCTCTACTTGCATTACCCCGTTACTTACCAATCACAAGCAGTCAGTCAGGTCATGTGTTAATATTTTGAATACAATACATCTGCCCGGTTGCCCCTCCCCCTCTGTGTATCTCACCTGTGTCTTGAGATGATCGATTACCTTCACAGAACCTGCTGCCAAGGCCTTCCTCAGGTACCTTTCTCAGGTGTGCCACTCTTACTTTCTTATTTTCCCTTTTATTACTTGAATTTTCTCTTTCTCTGTCTCTTTCTGTCTGTCTTCCTCTCTCACGTTCTATCTTTCTCTCTTGTGCTTTCTATCTCTCTTGCTTTCCTCAAAGCCAGACCAGCTGGCTTTGGACGGCTTTCTTCTTGCCCCTGTGAGGCCTGACTTCACACTCTTGTCCCTGGGTCTTTCTGCCGGAAGGGAGCTGGGCGACAGAAGTTTGAAGGGTAGGATCCCAGATGGACGCTGACATGCTGGGCATGCGTGTATGTGACAGGGCTTGGCTCAGGGGAGTGGTGGACCAGCCGCAGCTGTCACTCACTAATACTGAGGGTGTTAGATGTGTTTTGTGCTGTTATTATTCTTAATAAAAGTGATGGGAGAACAACAATGCCTGACTGTTCGCAAGAAAGAAGGAAGGAAAGACGCAGAACTCCCTGTCGGTTCGCTTTCTCATAATAAAGCCTCGCCAGTACCGCCACCGATATTTCCAAGCATCATTTTAACTGCCAATGGAAGTCATCTAAATACCAAATAGCAAAATTTCAAATTGTATATTGCCTTGGGTTCAACAGAATGATGACAAAATAAGCCAGCTGAAGCACTTCATATATGTGCTTGCCAGCTGAAGTTAAAGTTTTGTATTGATAGCTCATAAAGAAACAGAGAATTGCACTAGGGTTTATGAAACACTCAAATAGAAGACAGCTGACATTTTCAGCATTGTACCAGACCACAAATAGCTTGAGACTGCTTAGATACTATGCCACCAATTAAATAAAGGATCTTATAATATCGCTCTTATAACAGACTATTAGAGCACCATAGTCAAGTTAGAGCTGTCTGAACTTTCTTAGAGTCTTGTTGAACAACAGGCTCAATTGGACTCAGAAATACACTGAAGGTCATTGTTTTGACAGCAGATTCTTGATTAACACATCATTACAATTAGAACTAGACAGAACTAGCCAAACTGCTTCAAATATCTCCCTCATTGTCCACAGTTCCCAACTTGTGCACAGAAATGGTTCCTCAAAGGTAGATTCTGGTGTAATCTGACTTTCCAAAAATACACTGTAAAAATTAGTGTAATTTTAACTGTAAAATATTGTAAAAATGCTGCAGACAAAAACTGTTAACTGTAACCGTACAGGGAAAAACTGTAAAAGATCTAACCAGACATGTCATGTCATTTTTATAGCAAAATACTGTTAAAGGTGTGGTTGATTTTGATTTTACTTTTTTTTTACTTTAATGTTGCTGTTTGAGTATAAACAACATCTGCAAAGTTAGAATGCTCAAAGTTCAATGCAAAGAGAGATATTTTCTTTTAAAGAATTCTCTGTTTAAGGACTACAACAAATGGCTGGTAGGGACTACAACAAGCTTCTTCCCAGATTAGTGACATCACTAACCCTAAAATTTACATAAACCCTGCCCCCGAGAACACACAACAAAGGGGGTGAGACCATGTTGGGCTGCTTTAGAGAAAGGAAGAGTTGTTGTTGTAGAGTGTTGTTACCATGCCGTCGTTTTACGCCAGACTGCTTCACAAACGAGGGTCAATTCAACACTGGATTTGCACAAAAGATTAACATGACGGCACATGCTAGTCGATGAGTTGAATCCACACAACTGCATAAATTCATCCACTAACCGTTCAGAAACGTCTAGTTTCATTCTAAAAGTTGTAACTTCTTCCTGAGTCTCTCCATCAGTGTCGACTCCGGTTTGAACAATGTAAGGCTGAACACCGTTACTGACAATCCTCATTTTGGCTGCGCGAGATTCTCCAGCTTTGTTGTTGTTGAGCAACTGAAGTGCGAGCTGTTAAAGCTCCGCCCTCTTTTGGAAAACGGACGGGAGCAGCAGTTCATTTGCATTTAAAGGGACACACACAAAAACAGTGTGTTTTTGCTTTCACCAAAATATGGGCAAATTTGACAAGCTATAATAAATGATCTGTGTGGTATTTTGAGCTGAAACTCCACATACACATTCTGGGGACACCAGAGACTTACATTACATCTTGTGAAAGGGGAACCCTTTATATGCAATTTTTAGAAGTAAAAAAGGCAAGTCAAATTATAACTTTAAATTTTACATTTGAAAGTATTTAGTTTAAATTATTATGTTTTTTAATACTTTTTGTTATCAGTTATGCACATTTGGGTTTATATTACATCTTCTGTTGTTTTACGAATGTTTATTGCATTATTTTAGTGTCATGTGTGTTACCATGATGGTATTTTGTGTTTGTGTGAATGACCCTGCACCCTCTGTATACCAGTACAATTCAGCTTGTGGAAAAGCAACTTGAGATGAACTTCTTAATGATGATGTGGCTTCCTCTTTTACCACCTGCATTATTATGGTGGTTGTCAGTATATGTTAAAGGTACAAATATATTTTATAGCAGTGTGCATTGTTGAATTTACTGGTTTAAATTGCATTTTCTTTTTTTTTCTTTTTTTTTTGTAAATTACAGTCTTATACTGTAAAATTTACAGGTTTTTTTACAGAATTATTCTGGCAATCACAGCTTCTAGGATTAGTTAATGCATTAACTGATGGTAATGAACTGAACCATATTGTAAAGTGTTACTTGTAATGCTACACTGTTGCTTCAACTTAAAAAAAAAAGTAAGTTACCTGGTTGTCTTAAAATTTTGAGTTCAATGAAATAAAAAAAATTAGTTAATACAATGAAGGAGAGTGGTTAAATAAATAGAAACTCAAAATATTATGCTATCTGAACCACATTACTTATCTAAGTTGATCTGACAAAAGAAAACAAAGTTGCCGTAACAAATCAAGAAAATATTTTTTTATATAGTGCATTCTTTAATAAAATGTAAGCTTTTTTGTCCAAATTTGAGCATCCATAGATATAAATTATCTTTATCACAGCATACAGAGCCTAAAGGTTGAATGGCAAAATAAAGAGAGAAACTTGAATAGCGCAAAAGTATGGTACAGATTGAGTCTGTGCATTGGATAACTTTGCAGAGGCTCTAAAAATACCCTGTGTCTCACAGTCTGGCTCTGTTCTCTCATTACCGCACGTAATTAACACTGAGCATGCCCTGCCAGTACCGAGTAGCGCAGCACCGCACACAACTGTCACATGCTCATGCTTCTATGTACCATATCTAATCAAAACCTCTGAAGTTTTACTTTTTCATCAGAACTTGTTTTTCTCCTTTTGTTCTTTCTAATGTAACTAATATCTGAGTTTGTAATTATACAGCTGACACTCTCACAACTTTTTTATTTTCCATGTTTTCCCCCACACCTGATAAATTAAGCAGGTTATTGTATCATTGTCTCGTTTTCAACGACTTACAGACAGCTGCTTCCAGAGACAATAAAAGCTCTTTAATTTGCCCACCATTTGTTGAAGTTACTGTACAGCACCATTTATAAGACAAAGCCATTTTGTACGAGCCGTAGCGAGTTCATTAAAAATTGAGCAAGGTCAGAAATGAAACCGTTCCTCCCATTTTTCATTCAGACCTTAATATCAAGAATCATTTAATTAATCTCGCAAAATGGCCTCAAATTAATTCACTTTGACACATAGCTGTCGGGTAACGTGACTAGAGATCTACTTGATAAACAAGATTGAAACTTAAGTCACATCAACAGTACTTATCTCTTGTTAAACTAGTAAGGTTCCAGACATTTTTTCCACACAGTGATCTAAAGCTCTGAAGCAAAGAACAGAAATGAGTTTAACAATGCTAAACTGTTCACTTAGTTAAATGCAATAAAACTGACAGAAAAGACCTAATAATTATATTTCTACATAAACACCATGCTTTCATGTGGTCAAAACTGCTTGTTTGTTATTTTCAGATCCTATCTAATCTCCAATGTACAACACATAATAAATCATTCATGTGTGCCTTGACATAACCTTCTTGATAATGTTTTGGTCAGATGGCCTTTGCTTGTATTCAAGTGCCCTCTATCTAATCCAGGCTGTTATCAACCAAAATATTGAACACTATAGCATTAAAAAGAAAAACAAAAAGGGTAATAGGAACAATCAATATCCTTGTGCACTTTACAGTACCTTAAGTTAGGACGGTAAGGTAGACGCCATAAAAAGCATTTGATCAATAAGGCCAAACACAGAACTAAAACACAGAAGCTTTTATCACTTCACAAAGACCTTGTACTAAAATCATTAACACAAGACCAAAGTGTTTATAGAGGAGATTTTCATTGAACACCTGACACAAGTACTGTACTTCCCTTACTGCTCAAACTCACTGCAAAAGTGCTATGGCACTAAGAATAGGAGTGTTTAACCAATTAGAAATTATTGGTAGGTGAAATCACAATCATACATGACCAACACCCTGCTGAGGCAACCAATAGAAGTCTTATATATATATATATATATATACACACACACCAAGGCTGGATTTATTTGATCAAATATACAGCAGAACCGTAATATTGTAAAATAATATTACAATTTAATATAGCTGCTTTCTTTTTTTAAAATGTCATTTATTTCTGCCATGTCAAAGCTGAATTTTTAGCATCATTACTCCAGTCTTCAGTGTCACATGATCCTTCAGAAATTATTCTAATATTCTGATTTTCAGTTGAAAATCACTGTGCTGCTTAAAGGGATTCCAAAAATGAAAATTATCCCATGATTTACTCACCCTCACGCTATCCCAGGGTAACTGTGATTTTTCCAAGTAAGACATGTTCCTGAATCAACATATTTTGTTGATCCTGGAACAACATTCCAATCTGAAAATTTAGTCTTAACCCTATTCCTACCCCTAAACCCAATCCTGCCCATAACTTATCCGTAAAATCAGAGGAGAAAGATAGGTGAATAACATTGATGCAAGCCTAAACTTGATATAAATGGTAAACTTGTCCCTCAAATCTGATTGGTTGATTGGAATGTTGTTCCAGGATCAACAAAGATGTTGATCCAGGAACATGTCTTACTTGGCAAAATCACAGTGACCCTATCCTAGGTGTGTATGACTTTCGTCTTTCAGCCAAACACAATCAGAGTTATATTACAAATATCCTGGCTCTTCTAAGCGAGTGATTGGAGGATGATATTTTGAAGCATTTGAAGCTGATGCATTTGAAATGCATCCATCGATCATTAAATGTACTCCACGCTGCTCCGGGGGTTTAATAAAGGCCTTCTGAATTTAATCGATGTGTTTGTGTGAGACAAATATCTTTATTTAAAACTTTATAAAATGAAATAATAAGCTTCCAGCACGACAGCCATATACGCATTTGACTTACGTCTAAAAACTGTTAACTTCCGCAAAGTAGTGAACAATGCCATGAAATTGTATGCTACGCCATGACATACTATGCTATGTCCTACATTATAATGCGTAGTACGTCATGTCATTGTGTACTACGTCATGGAAGTTAATGCATTTTGGACGTAGGTTGTATGCAGATGGCTGTCGTGCCAGAAGCTCGTTATTTTACTTTATAAAGTTTTTGATAAGGATATTTGTCTTACACAGATGCATTGATATATAGTGATGGGGAAAGTTTAAAAGTAATGTGTTACAATGTTGCATTATTCCCTAATATAGTAACTAACAGCATTACATAGTTAATTTTTATGGAAAGTAAAGTGTTACTTACGTTTCCTTACCTGCTTGACTTGGTTGTTTATTTTTTAATAAAAAAATAAATAAAAAAATAAAAATAAAAAGTTATATTTTTGGTAAATGTAAAGGCCATTTCACACCAAAAGAGAAGGGGAAGAAAGTTCAAAAGAAAAAGAGATCAATTTGGTTTAACTAAAGTCATTTTTGCTTATTAGTATGGTTGAATTGGATCCCCCAAGGTCAACTGCAAAGTCAATGGTTAATAAAGTGAGATTAAATACATAAATTATGTATCATTTAACATTTTAATTATTATAGGTTTGCTTAATAGTTTGCATTTTGATGTTTATATTCACACTGAGGAATACTGAATATGTTTTTGTGCAAGTGAGATGAGTAAATGCATGTTCACATTTAGTCTTGAACTACAATAACCATCATGTTCACACAACACCTCTGCACTTACTCATGATTTCTCATGAAAACAGGCCAGGTGTCAGTCAATATATGGGAAATTTGAAAAAGTAACTCAGGTATTCTGTTGTAAAAGTAAAAGTAATACATTACTTTACTTGTCACTTGAAAAAAGTAATCTGATTTTGTAACTCACATTACTTGTAATGTTACCCCAAACACTGTTACTTGTACTGTATGTATTTTCTAAACTAGAGACACATAGCACACAAAAACAGTTACAATGTGTTACAATGCTCCTCATTCTCCCTAACTATTAAACTCTGAGGGCAAACAAAACCAAAGTTTCTGTTTTTTCACTCCTGAAGCATCACAACATGCTTATGCTGATTCACGTCTCAAAGTTGTGTAAAATGCTGAGGGCCAGATCCTCAGGGGAAACTCCCATGTGATTTTCACTTGCTCTTATAACCTGACTGTAATCACTGTGGCTTTGTCTGCAGATGGAAAGATCTGTGGAATCGCTTGTCTACTCTCCAAATGTTAAACCCAGAAGTAATACATCAAATAATCACGCTGAAATCATAGTGGTCCGGTAACATTTTTCCAAAGACAATACGTCAGCAGATATAACACATAAAACACACTGTGGTATCATATTTATGATGATGTAAAACTGATCATTCTTGTGAATGATCTTTTTTACATGTCACAGTGTCTTAATTTTTTTTTTTTTATATATATATATATATATATATATCTAGACCGATGCTTTCCTGCCCATTTTTTCTACTCCTTGCTGCTGAACATGCATAATGCTGCAGAATATGAATTATGATAAGCTCATAAAGCAAGTTTACATTTGTTTCTTCCCTTGTTGTGGGATTAGAGAGGTAAGCTTTTGTTTCATTAACCTCCTACATTTAAACCAGCCAGTTGCAAGCAATCAGGCAATTTGACTCATACCACAGACCATTCATCTCATTGCCAACCTAATCCATGAAAAGGACTTATGTATTCATGTCTTACAAATGTGCTTGGGTAAAATCCTTTGGCAAGAGCGAGGCGGCAGAAGAAAGCGCTCTCTGTGCTGTAATAAGCCCTTGAAATTAACCAGCCTCGTAAATTCTTTGTCTCTCATACTCAACGAACAGAAGCAAGCATCTCAACACCAAGTGTGAAGTTTTTAACTAGCAATTGCCCTCCCTCCCCATTCCCATCCGTATTATTTTTTCTTCTCCCAGACAGACAGAAGGTGCTAGAGACATGTTGTTGTGCATCTCACACAGGTAATAAATTTGTGTGTCAGGCCTGCGTGTCACAGATTAAGCGTG
Source organism: Chanodichthys erythropterus (assembly GCF_024489055.1). Lineage (NCBI taxonomy): Eukaryota > Metazoa > Chordata > Actinopteri > Cypriniformes > Xenocyprididae > Chanodichthys > Chanodichthys erythropterus. Next base: position 36,758,636 of record NC_090227.1, on the reverse strand, counting down.
TTTTGTTTGGGAATGATTTATGAGTGTGATGCCGGTGATGCACTTGGCAGTGAGGAGCTGAGTTTCTGATGATGGTGCTGCAGGAGCAGGTGGGGTGGGGTGGAGAAAGGGGAGGGGAGCGAATGTCGGATTTGTATTACAGGAAGACTGATCTGTAGGTTCTCGGAGGATGCCTGCTGTAGCGCATACCTGTGCCATTAATCACGCCAAAGCCTCCGGGCCCTGTGTGCATGTGAGCCGCCTCGGCCCGTGGTGCACCTCCTCCACCTTTTCTCCACAGGCTCATTCTATGTGTTGCCTGGAAACTGCATCGAAGTCTTCAGTCTGGTCTCGCCTTCTTTGGGTGTTTGGGAGCCCTGTACTGCTCCCTCAGGACAGGGAGGCTCACTTCGGTTAGTATATTCTCTTCGCAAACCAGGTTTGAAAGAATAACAGACTTAAGGTAAGGACGCTCTCCCTCTGGGTTTTCCCAGACTCACGGACAACCAGCGGCGTTCTGAAGATCTGCCAGTATTCGTCACCCTGCGCAAATGAATGGGAGAGTAAATTAGGCCTGAAAAGTTAATCAGCCATGATTCGATCCAATCACTGCAGCCTCTTAAATTCATTTTTCAAGCTGGTCGAAGACAGAGCACGTCTATCTCCAACCTCACCGTGAAAGCAGTGTGTTTTCAACTGGATATGTCATACTGTGAATTCAATAAGCCTGCCTAGTTGGTTGGTATCTGGCACGCTTGTATTTCTAGAGTGTTTCGAGATGCCCTCTTGTATTTCTGAGATTGCAAAGCAGGAAGGGTGTCCTTGAGGCTGACATTGTTCATGGAACCACAAAAGAGGTCAGCGTCATATGACTATAATATGAGCTTGCTTTTAATATAATGAATGCCGTGCATTTTAAAACACCCAACACTTCTCACTCTGTCTTGCATATAACTTTAAATTATTCATGTGTAAAATCTAAAATCTAAGCATTCAAACACCCGAGACTTAATGTTATGTCATTCTGAGGTAAAGTTAACTCTTTTTTTTTTTTTTTTTTTTTATCATAAGTTGTGCTGTATATGTTGTGCTGACAGTTGTTTATTTTGATTTCTGTTATGCAGGATTCAGTTTCTGCTATTATTTGGCATAAAACAAGAAATAATAATAATTAAAAAAAACTATTTTGACAAACCACGTTTAATGCCAAATTTCCTCAAAAGATTTTAGCTTTTATGGACATTAGGACATTATGGACATTAGACATTAGGTGGGTTGCCAAATTTCTTGGCAACCCACTGTAGCAAGAATTTCTTTGTATTTCTCGCAACAATGAAAGGTTTCTGAATCATACAATGCAATAGGAGGAATGCTGTGAAGAGAAGATGACTGTCACATGATTTTGAAGGTGAAAATGTTTTCACATGATTTGGAAATGCTGTTGGTTGCTGTACTGCTATGCATGTATCATGGCTTAAAGGTACTTTTGGTAAATCTTTAAATTATATTATATTAAATTATTTACCAGGAGTACAGTTATTGTGTTTCACCTTTAAGCCATTCCAAAAGTAATGATCTAATAGGGCTTTATCACAAATATATATATATATATATATATATATATATATATATATATATATATATATATATAGATTTGGCAGACCATGCCTAAAGATGAAGGCAGGGCCGGAGCCTACCGCCAGTGGATGGACAGGGCCAACCTGGTATAGTGTTGGGGAGGATGGAGGGTAACGTCAGCATCATCAACTGCGAACATGAAACAGTGAATTCAGTGCTTATTTATACCAGGTGTCAAGCAGTGATTGGCCAGACCTGTTATTATGAAAGAATGACGTGGCATTAAAGTCTTTCTGGTAGAACTTACGTTGGCGGTTTCATATATATATATATATATATATATATATGATATACATATATATATATATATATACAGACATACACAAAATTTTAAATTTTCTCCGGTGAAGTTAGATGGAAAAAGACCTAATGATCCATCCAACATCTTACCAAAAACAGCTGTTTGATTATAAACTGCTGTGTCAGTTCACATTTCATGCCCCTCTTGCATTTCAAAAGATCCATGTAATATATTCAGATGAAACGTGTCAGCTTGTGGCTTAACTGAGCACAATGGTTAAAATGTTTGTAAATGGCATTTCTGGATTCTGCAGATCTCAAAGCCTGACAGAATTCTTGTTTATATTCATCCAGACTTCACACACATTCCTACATAAAAATCGACATATTATCCTTTCTTTAAAATTAGAAAGAACATTATTTGATTGCAGTTCTGATGTGAAAGAGTACCATACTAATACAGCACAAAATACTCACAACAGCAATTCAAAAATCAGCAGAATCTTGAAATTTCTAAGGTTACCAAGGTCTAAATGAATTGTACCTCCTTGCTCTTGTTCTTTTGTCCTCCAGTGAGGACAGAAACTTCATGGGCACTCTGATAGCAGACCTGTGAGCAGGAAATAAATGAATATAGATAGGTAAAGATGAATATGAGCAGGAAGGAAGTCTTTGACAATAGTAGGAAACTAATTTTCTACCTAGGTGAAAGCTTGAAAGCCTGCTAAAATGTGTTTCTTTTGCACACCAGACGCCACGGCAGTAGCTCAAAGTCGTCAAAACATTTCTGACAAATGTTTTAGCACGACGCCATGTAAATAATTCATTTAAGGCATCTAATGCAAGAAAAATTATCATAACATCAAGACTGGAAGAATAACCATCTGTCCAAACAAGATCCGAGAACACAAAGACACTCTTTCACTGAGGAGGGTCAGATATATGTTGTGCATAATCGCATACACTGTTGAACATTTACTTCATTTAATATACCATTGCGGTTTGTTTGTTGAAACATCCCGAGCAAACAGATTTAATGTGTGCACAGGCAAATATTTGCAGCGCTATATCAAACTCGGAAGCTAAATTAGGACTATCACAGAGGGCAAGTGGGGTCTTGAGTTTGCCACCAGGGTTGTTTGGCTGACCGCGTTTCTGCATTAAGACAGCCCTATTAGTGAGACTTGCACACACAATTACAGCCTTATGAGTTGTTTTTTTAATTTCAGCAACATCTCTGTAACTTTCGCCTGTGGTTTAAAGCTGCATGTGAGTCTTTGTAAATTGTACGCCCCATCCTGCGCGCCTCTTCCTGATTTTGAAACTGTGCAAATGTGCTGTGGTAGATGAAAACAGGCTTAAATTTCTGATCAGAAGTAAAATGTTGAGTGTAAAGCTCAATAAGCTTATGACACAAGTGTTGAGAACAGATGCGCTCCCTCTGTCTCAGTCTCTTGCTCTCTGTAATGAGGAGAGCAGAAGTCTACACAGATAAGGCAAACAGGATTGCACAGAGACAGTACTGAGAAACAGGGGCCAGGGTCTCCACGGCAATAACTACAATAACCTACGGTATCAAAGAATGTCATGGCTTGATGCGATTCACTTCTGCAATATAAAAGGCCTGATACGCAACTAAATATCCATAGTTATTTTTAACAAAGAAGAAATTTCTAATCTCTCCATGGAAAATATGTTCTTACTTTTCCTTTCAGACCCCCCAGGTCACAACAGTAATAAAGTCTGTTGTTGCTAAATAATCAAATGAACTGTGAATGTTAATCATGAGGAATATGAATAAGGCAAAGGAGAGAACTGTCAACAAAACACCATCATACGTACATGTGAACCACTTCAAACTGCTGCAGACTTCAGGTTATTCCTGTAAGCTGGGAATTCCCGTCACAGCTCCTGCTCTTGACCTCAAATCTATTGTATATTTGTAAGCGTGTGACGTTTTGTGGAGGTCTGATGGGCTGGCCTGCCATTGTTTTGTAAGAACAAACTCAATGAGGTCACACTGTTATGTATCATTGACATCTGTGATTACAAAAGCGAGGAAATATTTGAGTCTTTGTATGTGTGGGTGCATGATACAAAATGCTTTGTCAGGCAGAAGTGTCACGGTGCACATAGGATTTTTAGTAAATTCTGAATATATATTAAAAAAGTATCCCTGGTAATTATGCCACATGATTATGGTAGTTAAAAAATGTTTGTCTAAAATACAGTGGAAGATATTACGCATGTCTAAATTTGTGAATTCAAATTGAGTAGAATCTTCTGCAGACATTAACTTTAAACTCATTACCAAATTTGTCACTTTTTCCTTTGGAACATGGAGTTATTATCAAAATGATAAAGCTGTTTTTGCATACAACATACATACAGGGTAATCAAGGGATGTCAATTTTAAATGCAATGTTACTTGGTCTATTTTAAACAAATGATCTATTAGGTCAAGATTTTAACCTGGATATCCTTGCATGCTAAACATCAACTAACAACAATTTTTCTATAAATTTGTTATTTATTTAAAATATGTATCATGTGTCATCTTAAGCCACTTTTGCACTGTTGGGCCTAATGGTTCTAAGAATGGCAAGGAATGGTTCAGTTATAATTCCACTTGAGAATGAGTGTAGTGACATCGCAACTCAGGATTGTTTACTTGTCTGTTGCCTGACTACCAGTTTCTCTGTACAGTAGCTGGCTAAGTGCTATTTCAGTGTCATAAACACAAATTAATAATAAATCATCACCATAACGCTACTATTTACATCTCATATTGTTTGTAAACTCTTTACCAAGGCAACGACTGATGCATTTTTACTATTAGGCCTATATTCCAAAAAGCTCTGTTATCAGCCCCACAATGCAAATTGAAACCATATCCATACTAGCTGGTCCAGATCGGAACAGAATTAAATGGTTAGGCAAAGAGAACCTTTTTTTCCTGACAGTGGAAGGTTACAAATGCAACCCTGGTTCCCTGAGAAAGGGAATGAGACACTGTGTCTGAACAAGACGTTATGGGGAAACGCCTCAGCGTGACCAGTGTCTGAAGCATGTGTTAAAACAGGACAATAACATTAGCTGGCGACAGCCTGTGACGTCACTACTGGTGCTACCAGAGTTTAAAAGGGTATCTGTAGTACACGTCATCCACTTCTTTGTCTGAAGGAGACGTATAGCAGGCATACCATAAGCATAGTAATGAGACACAGTGTCTCATTCCCCTTCTTAGGGAACCAGAGTTACATTTGTAATCTACACATTCCCTTTCGAATGGGAACACGCGCTGTGTCTGAACAAGATGCTAAGGGGAACAAATACCTCTGCCATGCTGAGGGGATGTTTGCTTAGCAGCTTAGATTCTACTTGGAAATGGAGTCACCACATCCTCACCAGTGACTGTGGGTGACATTATTCCCTACGGCCATAGCCCAAGCTACCTTAGCATACGGCAGGAGTATTCAGGGCCGAGAAGTTTCTCGGCCCAAGAGCAGCTCAAGGTCTCATTATTGTATATCATCAATACTTTAAAGGGAATGCAGCCATGGATTAGGGTGGCTCACAGTGAGCCAACACAATAGTACCACATACAGAACACAGAGAGCTCTGGAGAGCAGCCGCCTCAGCAGAAAGACTCTCTAGAACGATAGGAGGCTAGACCATACTCTACTCTTAAAAGCAGCTTCACCAGGGAAGCTCATAAGAGCCAGATGCCTCTCTAGACGGAGCTGAAGAGCAGGTGGATTCTACACTACTGATGGGTCTTCAAGGAGGCTCAGAGAGAGCCATACAACTCAAGACCGTTATCCAGGCAGGGTCCTGGGAGCGGAGGCCTCAGTAGAACGACTCTCTGGACAGACAGGAGGCCTAGCAAGACTCTACTCTGTCTAGATCAAGCTCTAAAAAGCGAAGGCCTCAGCATGATGACACTCTAAAGACAAGCTAAAGACAGCCCTATCCAAGGGGCTCACAGAGAGCCATAGACCCCGATATTGCCATCAAGGCGGAGCTCTGGGGAGCGGAGGACACAGCAGGACGACTCTCTAGAACGAGAGGAAGACTCTACTCTAAAATAGTTTCATCAATGCAGCTCAAAGAGAGCCGCACATATCTGATGACACCATCTAGACTTAACTCTAAAGAGCAGAGGCCTCAGCATGAACATCCTCTAAAATGAAGTATGACAAGGAGGCTTGAAAAGAGCCAACTTGACATGCCACAACACTCACATTCAAGCTCCTGAGCCAAACCTATCAGAAAGATGGAACTAATAAAAAATTAGACACAACCAAAAACATCATCAGTCCAGCCCCAAATAACCTAAAAAAAGTAGTAGTAACTATATAAATATATAAAAACAAAATGAAAAAATAAAATATAAATATATAATTAATGGGTTTTATTCAAGTCAGTTCTACAGAAAACAAACTAATTACACCCACAGAAGTATGTTTCTTTTAGGCAACAGTTGCACAATTCACTTTTTAAAGTGTGTGTTGGCGTGTTTGGTTGGACAGAAAGCCATATGAACACAATTAAAAGACAGTTTCTAGGTCAGCTGTGCTATACCTTTTCCAATCCAAGGTGATATGAGGGTGAACTGGAAAGGGTGCCATGGTATCCAGTATCTGGGCAGAGGAGTTCAACAATTGCTGCCAGCTGTCCTTCTGCAGAAGCGCTGCCAATATCTATCTGTGGATAAATGACTGGAGAAAAGCAGTACAGAGCTTTTGCTGTACAGAGCACGAAGGAAAACTACAAGCCCACACAAGACCACCACTCACCTTTGGGAACACACCATTCTCAGCTGCAATTGTGTCACGTCTCAATTTGCAGATGTTGAATCCAGAGGAAGCAAAAAATATGTAGTTCAACTAGTCTGCACACTTCAAAGAAAAAAGCCAAAGTGGGGATGGCTGAACTTGAATTTTAAAGAGCAATATTCCCTCTTTTATCTCCCTCAAACACAGATGATTAAAGATTCAATACAGCAAGGAGACTAATGACTCCATAGGGTGTGAGGCAAACTTGGGAGGAAAGACGGGAGAAGGGGCCTCTGGAGAATTCTTTACCACAGAGGAATACGCTTTAAAATATACAAATTTATTCATCTGAAAGTCTGCCGAGGCTCTGTGGCTTCAGGTAGCACGTGGGAGAGAGAGGAAGCGCAAGAGGGGGAGAACTAACAAGCTCTTCTCACACCTCTTGAGTCAATCATGCTTATAATGATTTGTTTCCTGGTATGACACACAGTCTGAGGTAAATTGAATGATCGAAATGCACACAAATGACTCAGCACAGGTATACAACTAGTGCAAAGGCAAATGACAACTACTCACCGTAACAAATGGATAAGCTGAAGCGTGCAATTTTTTTCAATGATAAAGTATTTTCTCCTACCTTGTAGGCAGAGACATCTAAGCCATTCGTAGGCCAATTTCCCTGAAAAGTAACCTATAAAGACTTTGGCTCTGTGGCACTATCAAAGCATTGCTGTTCACATCGCACCAATGATGTAACCAATGTGTCATTGTGATGTATTTTTGTAGGCCAACCTGTAAGTTAAAAGTGGACTAGTTAGTGGAAGAGTTTTATTGAGTTTACTGTTCCCGACAACCTCTGGCAGTGCCATTTAGCCACTTGTTAGCAATCGCCTTTTCCAAGACAATGTTTTTATTTTTTTTTTAAATTACAAAGGGCTTTTACTGATGTATTTTTAGTCATAGAATAAAGCGTGAAAATACCCTGAGCTTTTGTTAACTGCAGACCTTATTTCAGATATTTAATCAAGAACCCTTTCAAAAAAATCCATTGACTTCAGAACGATGGGACTGGAAGTGCTAAAATGCCACGTAGTTTCTGGGTTTTGGCCCACAAAAATATGTCATCCCCACAGCACTCTATTGATATAGTTGTCAAAGAGGTCCCACCCACTCACAGGGGAAAAAAACAAACTCATTAATTAATGCTATTCTGATAGTGGAACGAAACTTGCTTCACCTTGAATATGCTGTATCAGACAAAAATACATTGACGACTGACATTATTTTTAATGACATGATTTTAAAGACTTAGTTCCCTCAGTGCCAAAAAAAGAGGAATCAAGCTTTTATCTTTGGTCCATATCACTGTACAATCCTAAGGAAGATTTTTTTTTTTTTTTTTTTAATTTGCCGGCCCTGCAGTTTCTGCAGCACATTCCATAGATAAATGGTCCTTGTCCTCTCCCATGTGAGAGCCATTGGGTGACAGAGTGACAAATGGAGCTGGTTCCCCTGCCCAGTGAACAGAGATTATTGTCACTCAGTGTAGGAGACGGGATTAATGACCTGGACCCAGTGGCAAAGGCTAATCATGGGAGATTAGGCGACGGAAATCCTGCAGGTATTCAAGGAAGAGAAGGGGGCTCCATCAGCAGGTCTACAAGGATGTGGTATTACCTGTGGTAATGGGAGGGAGCAAAAGTTCAACATGGCTTCCTTACTTAATTTATTATCCTTTCTGGTAACTAGATTAGTAAAATCTTCAAATAGCAGTAATTTTGCTTTATGCTGTTGATCACATGACCTGATTTCCACTGTGGTGTATAAAAGGGGACATTAATGTTTTTTTTTTTTTAATCGTACAAGCTTAATGCAATCCATTGTGTGCACAAAAAGGGAGGGAGGGTGATATTGCCCCAAGCCACCAGAGAGTTTCACCATAAAGAGGGATTTGTACATGGACCATCTCTCATCCCTTGCCAGCACCTTGGGAATAGCCCTTATGAATGACCCAATTACTTGCCATTTGTTTTCGTGAAAACTTTGCAGGGCACCAATACTCTGAGCATGATAAAGAACTGTGCTGAAACTGCTTTGTGGCTGTACATATTGGATGTGCTGGAATTTAGTTTACTTTGTCATTCAGACCCACCTTGACCGTATTTGTGATGATAACTGTACTTTGAGGAAAACAAAACAAAACAAGAGGCTCCAATAATACATTCATACAGCTAATTTTAGCAAACAAACATGCAAACACTACTTATAGTTGGTTGTAATGGCAATTACTTTTCTTTTTTCACTCAAACCCCAACCCTCCACAATTGACTGCAAACCTGAACTTTGATTTGCTTCTATCCAATAAACAACCAAAACATAGAACCATGTCCCCCCACCCTAGTTTTTTTTTTTCTTTTTTTTTTTCCAATAATCTGTTTCGCTTGGATGTATGTAACAATATGAAAACCAGATGTTGCTACTTCCATTTCATTTTGACTTTAAGTTTGAGATTTTATGGTTACTACAATGAGTGACCCACAAGACTGCAGCTGATTCTGAAGTATGTTGCATCTACATACTACAATTCTACAAATTAATTAATTTATTTATTTATTTATTCACATATGATTTTGGTAAACACAGCGCAACACCATGCATATGCTAAATTCAGTCTGTGATGGAGGACAGGAACAATGAGGCATGTGATCTCCTGGATGTAATAGAGAGAAGAGAAGTTTAGCGAATATTGAAAAAGAGCCATTTCTTCTTTCTTCTAATGATGTGCCTGATACTATCAGAAAGGCATGAATAATGACTTAAAAATGATAAATATAAAATATATTTTACTTTTTTTAAAATGTGAAAAAATGTGTTATTCTACAAGCACATTAAAAAATATTTTAAAATTATCAATTACATAAAAAATAAACTTCATAAAATATTAAATTATTTGTATTTCTTTTAATAAAAAAATACTCTAACATTCAAAAGTTTGGTTGAAAATTTGGGGTTGTTGAGATTTTTTTTCTTTTAATTTTCATGGAAACTATGATACAATAGTTTCAGGATTATATAATGAATAGAAAGTTCAAATAAGTAAAAAAAAAAAAAAAATTATATATATATATATATATATATATATATATATATATATATATATATTAAACAAAATAAAAGGCAGTGGCTATTTGCACTAGGTGACAATAGCAGCATTTAGCGATAGATTCTATCTAGCGATAGATTCTTATCAGTTCTTTGCAATAAGAGTAAATAGTAATTAGATGCAATCTATACTTTATATTGGCAGATACTATTTGTACTTCAGTATTTTTGTACATTAACATGATGCAATGATATAATACAGTGTACATAATTATATTAAATTATTAAATTGATGCTGCCTTATTGGGAGAACAAAAACCCTCCTTACACTTCCCCAACTCTACCTAATAAACACTTTTAATATTATTAAAGACTAGTTCACAGTTTATTTCCACTTTTAGAACATTATTTTCATTTTTATTGAATATAAATGTGAGCTTGGCAAAAGGCGGATTCGAACCCACATCGACTGCGTTAAAAGCCAGGTCTGTGAGCCTTACTCACTACTGCTAGACCACTGGAGACACTGAATTCTGTACATCTTTTTTTTTAAAACCAACCAGACATTGGTGGGCGGAGCTAGTGTAAACAGTGTTTGCCAACAAGGGACACTATTTGCACCTAGTGTAAACAGACTCTCTGCAATAGGCAAGTCTTTAATCTCACTTTTGATCATGTATCCTTGCTAAATAAAATAATTTGATCCCAAACCTTTTCATGGTATACTATTTTTTACTGTGGGCCAGAAGGCATGTGGTGCTCGGCTGCAGACTTTCTCCCAGCAGCAGCTGTGACACCATCTTTGTATCTTAAGGTGCTGCCTAATCACCCTTGCAACTCTAACTACATCTCTCATGTTTTCAATCAGCCAGGCCCATAAATTATTGTCAGCAGTAATCACAGTTGTCCACTCAGGGCCCACTGAGGGGTCCTTGCCTGTCTGCGTGTATCGATTCAGTCTTTTCTGGCACTAGGCTAACACATCTGAGGGGAGCCAGGGTCTGAGCGCTCGCCAAACCAACGTACCACTGACAGCACTGGAGAGGAAGAGGTCTCTCAGAGGAGGTGGTGTTAATGAAAATGATTAACCTATCTGCACAGCGCTGGATGACAAAATCAGAGCTCATTACATCAAACCTGACAGCCTCGGCATGTGAAATTATTTAGACTGTGTGCTGTGCTGTTCGCTCTGTCCCCGAGCCCTGGCTCACTGTCTTGATCTCTGATTTTAAGTCGACAAGGGTCAGTCCTTCGCAGAATGTTGCTGGAAACCTTCCTCTAAATATTCGAGGGTAAAAACAAGAAAAATGGAAATATATGCATCTCTCTTCTTGTTTCTAATAAACTCATTCGGCAGCTTTGGCTGGCAGCCCAAGTACTCGCAGCACAGCCTGCCTTTTTCACCACCGCACACTTTTCTTTCACTGTGAAAACTGCCAGCATGGGGTGGCACAGTCACTTCTGGCGTGGGGGTGCTGTCAGTCTCGATCAGTGAGAAGCAGCCTTCTATTTCAATTAACTCTCATCTGCCCTAGACAGTCACCATGACGGCCACATTAAGTCAAGGACCGGTGTTAAGAAGCAGGTGGGTGGAGAAGGGAGGAGAGATGGCGTAACAGGCTTCAGAGTCAGGGACTCGAATACCTGTCATCACAGAGTTCTTCTGTAATGGAGAGACCATGTGGTTGTGGTAAACACAGCGCAACACGATGCATATGCTAAATTCAGTCTGTGATGGAGGACAGGAGCAATGAGGCATGTGATCTCCTGGATGTAATACAGAGAAGAGAGGGGTTTTAGTGTATATTGAAAAAGAGACATTTCTTCTTTCTACTAACGATGTGCATGAAGTGGAATATCTTATTCAGAAAGGCATGAATAATGCCTTAAAATGAAATATATATATATATAAAATTGTTACTCAACAAGCACATGAAATAAAATATTTTAAAATTATTAATAACAAAAAAAATATGAATACAATATTTAATTATTTTATTTCATTTAATAAAAAAAATACTCTATTCAAAATTTGGGGTTGGTAAGGTTTTTTTTTTTTTTTTCCTCATATTTTCATTGAAACCAATAAAATACCAATATTTCAAAATACAATTATTTCAGGATTCTATAGATTCCTTAAAGTCCTGCCAGTATCCTGTTTTATATGATTTCAGATACAAATAATTATATCACTGCAACAGATATATGTATATACAGTGGGTACGGAAAGTATTCAAACCCCCTTAAATTCTTCACTCTTTGTTATATTGCAGCATTTGCTAAAATCATTTAAGTTAATTTTTTTTCCTCATTAATGTATACACAGCACCCCATTGACAGAAAAACACAGAATTGTTGACATTTTTGCAGATTTATTACAAAAAGATAAACTAAAATATCACATGGTCCTAAGTATTCAGACCATTTGCTCAGTATTTAGTAGAAGCACCCTTTTGATCTAATACAGCCATGAGTCTTTTTGGGAAAGATGCAACAAGTTTTTAGGGATCCTCTGCCATTCCTCCTTGCAGATCCTCTCCAGTTCTGTCAGGTTGGATGGTAAACGTTGGTGGACAGCCATTTTTAGGTCTCTCCAGAGATGCTCAATTGGGTTTAAGTCAGGGCTCTGGATGGGCCATTCAAGAACAGTCACAGAATTGTTGTGAAGCCACTCCTTCATTATTTTAGCTGTGTGCTTAGGGTCATTGTCTTGTTGGAAGGTAAACCTTCGGCCCAGTCTGAGGTCCTGAGCACTCTGGGGAATGTTTTCGTCCAGGATATCCCTGTACTTGGCCGCATTCATCTTTCCCTCGATTGCAACCAGTCGTCCTGTCCCTGCAGCTGAAAAACAAACCCACAGCATGATGCTGCCACCACCATGCTTCACTGTTGGGACTGTATTGGATAGGTGATGAGCAGTGCCTGGTTTTCTCCACACATACCGCTTAGAATTAAGGCCAAAAAGTTCTATCTTGGTCTCATCAGACCAGAATCTTATTTCTCACCATCTTGGAGTCCTTCAGGTGTTTTTTTAGCAAACTCCATGCGGGCTTTCATGTGTCTTGCACTGAGGAGAGGCTTCCGTCGGGCCACTCTGCCATAAAGCCCCGACTGGTGGAGGGCTGCAGTGATGGTTGACTTTCTACAACTTTCTCCCATCACCCGACTGCATCTCTGGAGCTCAGCCACAATGATCTTTGGGTTCTTCCTTACCTCTCTCACCAAGGCTCTTCTCCCCCGATAGCTCAGTTTGGACGGACGGCCAGCTCTAGGAAGGGTTCTGGTCGTCCCAAACGTCTTCCATTTAAGGATTATGGAGGCCACTGTGCTCTTACGAACCTTAAGTGCAGCAGAATTTTTTTTGTAACCTTGGCCAGATCTGTGCCTTGCCACAATTCTGTCTCTGAGCTCTTCAGGCAGTTCCTTTGACCTCATGATTCTCATTTGCTCTGACATGCACTGTGAGCTGTAAGGTCTTATATAGACAGGTGTGTGGCTTTCCTAATCAAGTCCAATCAGTATAATCAAACACAGCTGGACTCAAATGAAGGTGTAGAACCATCTCAAGGATGATCAGAAGAAATGGACAGCACCTGAGTTAAATATATGAGTGTCACAGCAAAGGGTCTGAATACTTAGGACTTAGGTGATATTTCATTTTTTCTTTTTTAATAAATTTGCAAAAATGTAAACAATTCTGTGTTTTTCTGTCAATATGGGGTGCTACATTAATGAGGAAAAAATGAACTTAATGATTTTAGCAAATGGCTGCAATATAAAAAAGTGTGAAAAATTTAAGGAGGTCTGAATATTTTCCGTACCCACTGTGTGTGTGTATATATATATATATATATATACATACATACATATCTGTATTTAGATGGCTTCATTGCACACCCCTAGTTTCTAATAAAGGTAAAGTCACAATACAGATGGACAGATGTTCCTCTAAAATAAATAAAAATGACTTATGGAGAAATCTGGAGGTGTTCTTTAGGGGAGCAGTAGGAGATCTTAGTAACAGGGCACAGTCTGGGGAGAGGAGGTGCTGCCCGCAGGTTGTTTATGTGAGCTCCTGAATCTGGGGGGATTCGGTGTGCTGCACCCTTGTTGGGCATGAAGCTCTCAGTGGGGAAGTGCCTGAGGTGGAGGCTGGTAAACATGGCTATCCCAGCAGACACCACAGGAGCTTCAACAGACACCTGACGATGACAATGGATAACAATGGTGTTATTGAGAGACTCTCAACAAGTATAACAGACATAAAACATCCAACTGCAGGGGAAATATTAGGGGTGTGGAGTGATGTAATTTTCGATATATATGTATCTGTTGTAATGACAAACTTATTCAAATAGAACCAGATGCAGGCTTAAACTGTGCGTCAACATTAAGGGCACAGTTGTTTAATAATAAGACGTAGCCTGATGATGCCGAGATTGAGCGCGGAATCATGGGAGGTGTTGTCTTCATCTCACAGTCGGTGGAAAAGAATCGGGATGGTACTCGAGTAGAAATCATATTCATGGATGACATTATTAACGTTACTAAAGTTGGGAGCTAAACGAGGCCGCTGGAGTGATTGCTAAAGAGAGACGAGCGCAACACATGTCTCGAGAGCAGAACTTTTATTATGCCGCAGACGAGCGCTTCCACTTCTTCCGGTCAAGAGTATGTGGAGTAAAGCAGTGCTGTTTTATCATATTAGATACATTTGAGTGTGAAAATTATATTATAACGTTACTCTGTGCGTTCACTCGGAGGCTGCTATGAGACACTTGTTGCACACTGCAGTAAGATAGATCTATATTAGTCATGGTAAAACATGGTACTCACGGTAAATCAAGAAAACTAGATTCAAACAATAAGACTTGCTGTGTTGAGCTATTTAACAACGATTAGTTTTCTGTCTATAAATGTATCCAAACAGTTTTTCCCTTGTCTAACAAGACATATAGTTTATTAAAGCGTCTTTGGTGTTTCCATGGTTTCTACAAAATAAAACCGGAAAATGAGGGTAATGCGGGTATGATGTCAATGATAGGCGACATACGGACACAGTCCGTGTGCTGGTTAAAATTGCTGATTTCTCTGGATTTAAACATTCTTGGAAACATTTGGGATAATGTAAGTACACAAGTCAACAAAATATATAACACTGTTCTAGTGGTTTTTGGAATTTAATAAAAAAAATCTTACATATTGTGCCTTTAATGAAAAGCCTAATTTAGATGTAACAATACAGTTTATAATTTTCAAATATGACTTCTAGAATTTTTCATAAAATTATTGTTTCTTATTAGTTACAACAATCATTATGTAAAGCTGAAGAAAAGCTTTGAAAAAAGTTATGTTTGTTCTGAAAATATAATTTGCAGCCAGCTTGAGGAGCAAGAAAATGAACAAATTAATAGCACAGATTTATATATTTGCAATGTATATTATGAGAAAATGGAAGTTTTTTTTTTTTTTTTTTTTTGATGTTGTAGGAGACCTCAAAAACAAAATTAGGAACCTTTAAAACAGCATAATGGGGCAATTTAAAACATTTACACAGTCATTTTTCCACAAAAGGTAGAAAATATGTATGATATAGTATCTTTATTGTTACTCTCGACAAGTTCTGATCCACACAATAAAATTTGACTTTGGCATGTAATTTTAGATACATTAATTAAAAATATTGCTTTGTCCTTGTGCTTGTTGGATTATCAGTCATATTGTATATGTGGCATATAATACCCCTGGAGGGGAAAATGGATTTTTTTAGGATAAACACCAAGTACAAAAGGACCCAATGCAAAGTACTTTCAATGTCTAAACAGTCAGATCTTGCCAAGCACTTTGCACAGAACCAGACAGTATAAAGAAAAAAAGAAAGAAAGAAAGAATCTGTTCCAGTATGTTCCCAGAAAACCTTTCTCCAACAGAACATGAGATGTTGCACTGTAACAAATTCCTTGTGGTTGGCCGGGCTACAGAAGACCATTGTACCAGCACTGTGGCCAAAGATCTACTATCTGCCACCTGTAAAACCCATACTGAAGCAACATGTGGTCAAAAACTCAACTTTTCATTTCACGCCATTTCATCCTGTGATGGCTGCCTGAAGGGATGATAAATATTACACCAAAAGCAGTATTCCCTTTGTGATTTAAGGCTCTTTCCTCAGTTCCTCAGTGTGAATATTCCCTGAAAACACTCTTTTTGCTTGATTCCCACACATAATATATCTGCGCTTACTTTCAGTGACACAGTATGAGCATACCACTTAATGGGGAACTTTCAGAGAAAACAAAAAGGAAGGTCACAGAGCAACACAAAATGGTAACTTACTATAATAGGTTCTGAGGCCAGCCTCAGTGGATTACATCATTCCATTGTTGTTATGAGCAAGACACATATGATCACCGTTCATTTCCAAAGGATGTGTGTCCGAGCCAAAACACAGTCTTGTTCCATATGCATCCTGTTGGATCCATGTGTCCTTCATATCATCTCTCATTCACTTTGTTCCCCAGCCACTAAAAGTCGATCGTATAGCATTCAAGGTTCAATCCATTCACTATTAGCTGTTAGCAGAGAGATGGTTCTCATATCCTGCTTGGACTCTGTTGAAGGAGCGAAAGGGATGGGGGAATTATTTTGCATGGGTGAATTTAGAATGGTGAACAATGGCAAGTCTTTTGGCTTGTAATCAAAGTCAAATCTGAAGATCCATCAAAAAAAAAAAAAAAAAAAAAAAAAAAATGACGAGAATCCACTTGGAATTAAAGGAATAAGTTAAGCTCAATCAACAGAATTTGTGGCTTAATGTTGATTAAAACTAATTTATTTCCATGTACACAGGTATCAGTTACAGTGAGACACTTACAATGGAAGTGAATAGGGCCAATCTGTAAAAGACTCAGTTTAAATAGTATAGCCACACAATGTAAAAGATAAGAAGTTATGAAGAACATTTTATGCAAAGTTTTGTAAATATAGAATTTAACTTTGTCAGCATGACAATGCAACTAAAACACAAAAAATTTAAAAATGTAATTTTATATAAATTCCATTTTTATAAAATGGAATAAAAAACTGCTTTTATAGATTTTTTAAATGTAAATATTTGATAAACTATCCCTCCAAAATTGGCCCCATTTATTTCCATAGTAAGCGCCTCGCTGTAACCAGTGTAGTTATGGTTAAAGCTGCAGTCCATAACTTTTTTGGTTAAAAATTATCCAAAATCAATTTTTTAGAAAGTACATAACCAGCCAGTGTTCAAAACTATCTCCTTACCTTAGCCCGATTCACAACGGTAAGCTTGTAATAATGTTTTATAATTCGAGTGGTACTGGTTGTTTCCGCGGGAAATTAAAAAAGATGAAATAAAATCAAATATAAATATTATATATAAAAAAAAAAACTTAAAAAAATGTAAACTTATTTTATTTCAGATGCCAAATCAAAATTTCATTACTTAATCTAAAATTAAATTAAATCTAAATAGAAATATTTAAATTATTATTATTAAATAATAATAAAAATGACAAAATTGCTTAATCAAAAATTAAAATGATAACTGAAAATAAAAGTTAATCAAAATAATAATAAATATGATATCAATAGTAATAATAATAAAATAACACTGAGCTTACAGGAATAGTTCATCCAAAACTGAAAATTATGTCAATTATTATTATTATTAGACTTTCTTTCTTCTGCAGAACACAAAAGAAGATTTTTTCATCTTTTTAAATGTATTTTCATTTATGAGTTAATGTGGCTTTTGTGAGACAGAAAAGTGGATGAGGACAAGAAAGGACACAAATGAAGAGAATATCCCTATCAGGAGCATGATGAAAGGCAGAAAAGAGGACGCACTAGAGGACAGCGGGGCAGACGTGGTAGAGGGCATCAGTCTCCTTTACTGCGCGATCACATTACGGCATGCACAGGATGAGTAGCCCTTCAGGTGAGCGCGGTTGTCAACAGAGACAAACTGCAGCTCTTGGGACTGCCCCAGATCTGACAAATTATCCCCCAACATCAGTCACCTCATTTGATTCTACGAGGCAGCCTGCGCCCTGCTCAGGGTCACACCAAGCAGCAACCACAAGCTGTTCATCTCCAGGTGTCCATTAATGATGTTCTCCTTGATGCCA
Organism: Chanodichthys erythropterus; assembly: GCF_024489055.1. NCBI lineage: Eukaryota > Metazoa > Chordata > Actinopteri > Cypriniformes > Xenocyprididae > Chanodichthys > Chanodichthys erythropterus. The sequence goes on along the minus strand of NC_090227.1, from coordinate 36,740,746 downwards.
CTCTCAAGCTCTATACAGTGAAGTGTAATGCCTCACCCTGCTAATTACGAGCGAGAGGACAGCAAGTGTGAAATTCACTAATGCTCCGCTAAATGTCAAACTGTAAACTGCTGACTCTTTATTTGTTGTCGAGGCGTCTCGTTTCGCTCGAGAACTGGTGCTGGCTTAATGCAAATGCTGCGGGAAAGTATGTGTAGGAACGTCTTTGAAGTCCAGGGCTGTAGGGATGGTTGACAAGGACAGGAAGATGGAGGCGGAGTGAGGGGGAAACTGCTGAAAAGCTCCACCCCTATTAGCATATCAGACTCATTAGCATCCCACAGGCAAAGACCCCTGGGAGAGAATGAAGCCATCTTACTGTGAAATCTTATCCTCCAAATCTAAGCGCACTCTCCATATCCTTCCCTTCAGCTGCGCAAAGTAGGACGACCTGTAGCACGCTTCGGAGCAAAGCTCCCCGCGTTTTGCATGAGTAACTGCCCCCCTCTCCATTAAGCTGTTAAGCCACACAGTCAATTATCCTGGCTCAGGGAGGCAGCGGTTCATCCAGAGCCGGAGAAAACGATATGCTTTGGTGGACGGGCAATGAGAGGGGAGGGTGCCGTGAAACTGTGTACTCAAGCCAAGCGATTTCTCACGAGGAGAAGGTAAGGCAATTAGATGCTTCATTGCCTCTGGTGTTACATAAAATCTAAGGAGGATAAAAATGAAAGGCCATAATAGGGACATTTTGAACTATTATCACTTGGCTGTCAGATTTAGTGCCATGGCAAAGGAGCCATATATTCCCCTTATAGGTCTACCCTTAAAAACCTGGGTCTGGCCACTTGCTAAGTGAGACATTAAGGGAATATTTCACGCAAAAGACTGTATATAGTCGTTTCAACATTTCTGTTATTCCGTGGAACACAAAAACTGATTTTCTGAAGAATGTTCATGTTGCTCTATTCCATGCAACTTTTGTGTTATTATTGTCAGAGCTGGGTAGTAACTGATTACATGTAATCTGGATTACATAATCAGATTCCAAAAATTAAGTACTTGTAATTGATTATATTATGTTTTAAAATATTCGTATTAAGACTACAGTTTCTTTTTATTGATTACATGATTACATGTTATTCTGACAAAGGCAGTCAATTATTGATTAATCATTCATTCTCCTGACTACTTCTGTTTTTTATCTTTTAGATTTTCCTTTCTAAAAATGCCTACTGCTTGTATACGATCAAAAGATCTTCCAGGTTTGTGGGTTTGCACACACAGACCAGCCACTACTCATGAAATATCACTGACAAACAGCGTTTGATCACAAATCATTTAACTTTTAGTGTTTTCTCAACGTTGCAACATTGCATATCTAATCAATTCCTGATTAACACATTAATTATTATTTGAATTATCACTCAGCTTCAGTGAGTTATTTAACCATGCATTAATGTCTTTTGAAGGCTTTTATCTTTCAAACACAATAAAATGTACAAATTCACATCATTGCATGTTTATAGTACATGCAATGCAAGGATTCCCCAACTTTTTTGTCAGTCAAAATTTCTAATATATTTACTTGAAGTACCCCCTGAGATTTTAATTTGTAAGTTAGGTCAATAATAAAATTGTTAATAAAAAATAATAATAAAATTAAGTTCACGGTTCTCTGATGCCGTTTAATGGTCACATTTTTAATTTAAATTTTTTTATGGATTTAATTACTTAATATCTTTTCATTAAACTCAAGAACCCCTGCAGTTCCATCACAAGCCCCAGTCTGGGAAACTCTGATGTAATGTAATATTTAATGCACTTCATGCTGTTGATAACAAAGAACAGAATATATTTTCTTCCTCTTTGTATTTTTATATCAACATGGTACAAGATTATTCTATTCAAATCAATATGATAAACAAGTTAGCTCCAAAGTAATCTAAAAGTAATCCAAAAGTAGTCCGATTATATTACCTTAGATATGTAATGTAATGAATTATGTTAACATTTTTGTTATGGGATTAAAAACTAACTGGGAAAAACGGAAACTAAGTGAAACTACATATCCATGATTTCAAGACTTAAAAACTTAATAAAACTGCCCACAAATTAATTTTAGATTTTGATAGATGCATATTATGCTTGAAACCTTTACAACCCACCAGCATTAAAAATTAAAATGGCATTAGACTGCAGTGAGAAATGTAACCTTTTTAAAATATAATATCAGTGAGCGCAATAACTTTGGCAGCCCTAAAATACTAAAATTAAAATAACACTAAATAAATTAAAACTAGAAAACCTTGAAATTCAAACTTGGCTTGTGGCAGCTTTTGCAAGACACGAAGGAGCTAATGACATTTGGCATCACTACCATAAAATATGAATGTATGCTTTTTTTTGGGCTATTTTGGCTTTTGGCTTCAGAAGACATAGATATAAAGGAATAGGTTATAGGTTGCATGGAGTGCAAAATAACAAAATCAACAACAACAAAATTGTTTAACGTGTAGCACTCACTTTGTGTGGCATATACAACCAAAATCTACAAGGCTCCCACTCAACCCTTGCTCTGCTAAACAACCTGTGATGCACATCTGGACAGGAAAAGGTTTTTTATGATTATTTAACAACAGGCGGAAGCTGTCCATCTCAGTGGAGAGTACTCAGAGCACAAAGCCACAAATGGCCTTTTTTTTTCATGTGGCGACTGTGAAAAACACGACTCACATCTGAAACATTTCCATTTTCCCTTTCTTCTGCAGACATCCATGCCACTCAAAGCTGCCGTTTCCCTGGGCTATGACCAGCAGCTACTGGTCCCATTCTTACAAAACACTACTTCTTCACCCCATACCATTAGCATATGCCATCCACATGGCTGGCAGGGAACAAAAAACTCACTGTAGTCGACTCATGCTTTTGTTTGAAGCTGCTTCAAAAGGAATGAGGGAGGATTTAGAGTACAATGTGGAAGCAACCCATTTAACAAGCTTCCCCTTGAGAATAGAATAGAAGAGAGGGGGAAAACGCTGTAGCCCGAAAATCTCCTAACCCCTGTGCGCAGAAGAGACCTTCAGAGTAAATAGATTTACTAGAGTGCGCCGGCTCATCATTATACGAGTGTGTATGCTTTGGAAATGCGGTGTAGCATGCAAACACCATGTGAAAAGAAAGTTATTTTCCATTTCTCAAATAACTACCTCAGATTTCGCTGTAATTTCACAATCTGCAAATCCCACTTAGCCTAATGGGAAAAGTGGTTGTGGGTTCTTACAAAGCAGCAATGTTTTCCCAGGATGTCACAGATAGCCTGGTGCACAGATAGTCAGCCTGGAGCAGAACTGCAGAGAAATCAAGAAAGATTTGAGAGATTAAACATGAACCTAAAAAAGCAGAAAAAGACGTAATCATGAGCGAAAGAGTCATTAAATCATAACCTTTTGAGCACATAAATATAATGCTGATGTATAATAATGAGAGCAGCTAAAGGTGGGCGTTTAAATGAGTGAGCGCTGTCTAAATCAATAGGGTCTCATCTTAATCAATAGGTCTTCAGAAGCAGAAACGCTGTGAAGTTGAGATCACAGCTGCAAACAGTTGCATCCCTGTGTGGAGAGAAGCTGCTTGAAGTCAAGATCTGGACATGACCCCGCAGAGGTCCGTACACTGGGGGCTTATGTCACATGTGTTAACGTCAGCTTAGCTTACGATAAGATCATCTTAGGCTACAAGCTCCTCGGTATAACTAGAACTACATGTGACTCGCAGCTTCACGCCAAGCAAAGGGCAGCCATGCACATGTTTCGAAGGGAAAGAGAGTTGAATACATTTACACCTTGAGCAGACTGAGAGAGAAATAGTAAGTGAATTGGAAGGAGATTTGTTGTGGTTTGCCAATTTTGAGCAAAGATCATAAATGCTTATGTTTCAGGATAATTTAGAAAAATCCCTTCAGGTTACTCTTTCCAACTGAGGAAATGACTTTCTATAATTATAAGTACACAATTTTACTACTGTAGAAGGATTGTTTTTTACTTGGGGAGAACGGGAATGGTTGTAATATGAGTTTTAACACCTTTCAATTTAACCACTTAGAAGTGAGGTACAGGAATGACTGTATAACAGTATAACGGATATATTATATAATGAAGTATAACAGAAATGCTATTATACTATATTAAAAAAAAAGTCATTAAATTACGAGAACAAATTCGTTAAATTTCGAGAAAATGTCGAGATAAAATGTTGAGAACAAACTCATTAAATTATGAGAAAAAATCAAAATTTCACTTCAGGGACATTAAATGACAGAACTGATGTCATCTGAATAGGCTTTCTCATTTAATTTGATATATATAACAAGGGAGGATTAGGGCCAAGCAATAATAAAAAAATAAAACCATCTTGAGATTTAAGTTGCTAAATTTCAAGAAAAAGTCTAAATAAAATGTAGAGAATAAACTCATTAAATTTATGAGAAAAAACTCGTTAAATTACGAGAAAAAAGTCGAGACAAAATGTTGAGAATAAACTCATTAAATTACGAGAAAAAAATCGTTAAATTTCAAGAAAAAAGTCGAAATAAAATGTTGAGAATAAACTCGTTAAATTACTAGAAAAAAACTTGTTAAATTTCGATAAAAAAGTCGAGATAAAATGTTGAGAATAAAGTCCTTAAATTATGAGAAAAAAGTTGTTAAATTACGAGAACAAATTCGTTCAATTATGAGAAAAATGTCATTAAATTTTGAAAAAAAAGTCATTAAATTACGAATTTGTTCTCATAATTTAACAACTTTTTTTCTCGTAATTTAATGACTTTATTCTCAACATTTTTTAACAACTTTTTTTAATTACTTTTTTTCTCATAATTTAACGAATTTGTTCTCATAATCTAACAACTTTTTTTCTCATAATTTAATGACTTTATTCTCAACATTTTATCTCAACTTTTTTCTAGAAATTGAACGAGTTTTTTCTCGTAATTTAATGACTTTATTCTCAACATTTTATTTCGACTTTTTTCTCGAAATTTAACAATTTTTTTCTCGAAATTTAACAACTTTATCTCGAGATGGTTTTATTTTTTTATTATTGCTTGGCCCTAATCCTCTTCCATACTCAAGCCATTCACCTAAATGCAGCTTAATAAACCAGACATATCCTGTCTGAGCATAAAGGGAAGGCTGTAATACTGCTTTCTCCATTCACTTCTGCAGTACAAAGATATAAAGGCATAATATGTAAGATTTTTGGATAAAAAAAATCTTTCTGTTCGCACAACACTCGGCCCTGCTCTGCTACTACAGTAATGTTAATAATCTCATCCATGAACATAATTTCTGCCCAAGTCCTGTCCAGATTCTTTTCCTCCGGCTGTAGAGGTGAAGACAACACCTCTCATGATTCCACAAAATCAAGGCGTCATCAAGCTACGCCTTTGTTTTGAATAAGCGACCTCTAGTGGAGAAAATGTACATATTGTGCCTTTAAATATATATATATTTTTTGCAACTTTTTCAATTAAAATATAAAAAAATAAAAGAATCTAAAAAAGATTAATGGTGGTTAGTATAAAAATAATATAAAAATAAAAAGGACATTTCATTAGCATAATGAAATGCATGTACAAAACCTTAACAACAGCACTCTGAGCCACACATAAATTCACACTATTTAGAGATATATTGTAGAAGTGTTACAACCATCCCTTGGTCTCCACCATTGCAGTTATTATTTCATACCGAAAGCTTCTCAAAAGCGCAAGAGAGCATTTGTAAGATGCCTCAGAAACGCTATTGGGTATCAGGCCTTTTTCAAAAGGCGCTCTAATCAATCAGACTGGGTTTGCCCTTCTGAAAAGACAAGCCCAGTTTCCCTGCACTCATCCGTCACAGACAGCCTCTGCTTGTCTACTTGGCTCTTTTCACACCATTTCTCTTACTCCTCCGCTACATGATGACTTATTATGTTTTCCACCGGCTCGATTTCCCCCTTCTCGTTGTTTTCACTTTCCCTCTTCTTGATGGAGAGTAACGATAGCCTTCTCTCTGATTTTTCCATCTCAATAGCAGGAGAATGAGCTCCAAATGCCTGGCGCAGACTCAACCGGCAGAGAAACCTCAAGAGCTCGGAACACAGAGGGCGTTTAATCCTAATTTCTCCCTCCAATGGGCCTCTTCCGTAATATTCATCCTGACAGAAAAACATCTGCCCCATCAAAACACCTCTAGAGATGAAGGAATCAGTTACATTCAAGGGTGTTTTTGTTGAAGCTAACAGTGGGTGAGGAAAGGCACTTCTCAGCGGTTTCACACACAATTATCCATCCAAAAACTGTGAGGCACGCTTGAGCAAAGACAGCGACTGCCGCCTAAGATGTGCAAGAGGAGCAGAGGTAATATTACAATGACGGTGAGAAGATTCTGAAGAGAGCTGAAGAGCATAACAAGACATTTTTTAAAAAGCAAACAGTAGAAACCACAGAGCTCATGTAGTTACCATGGAGAATCAGATTTCAAGACCATCGCCTGATTGATGAATATGACGCAAATTAATCTTATTCTGATGCGTACTGGGATAGTGAGAGTTCATATCAAACTGCGTTTCAGTCATTTATCTGAACATCATGCGTGGGAACAAAACAGTGATGAGAAGGGACAAGTGAAAATACTAGTGAGTCATGCGTTAACAAAAAGTTACCTTATACTCAACAGGGCAAAAGTCAAGCCCTGATCCGGATGATGGACGAGCAAAGCTTGCGATGTGGACAAAAAACAGAGAAAGGTGGAAGGTCCATATGTCTATTTGATGGTGCTCAATCTTGTTCCTGGAGATCTGCTGGAGATCCCACCCTTATCAAACATTCATTCAATAAAACAAATTACAGGAAGGCATGTTAGTGCAGGCTAAAGGAAGGTAGATCTCTGGGAGCATCAGTCAATCTATAAATTACACTGCATAGTTACAATGTACACACAACTAAATATTTGCACGTTAAATAAACATAACTCATACATATCGAAACTAAATACTTGTGGAATTCTACAAATAATTATTAAATAACTTAATAAATAAAAATAACTGAAATTTCAATTTTTTTAAATAAAGTTATTGCGTGTTATATAGCATATACTGTACGTTAAAGGTTTAAAATTAATTTTATTTTAAAACTTTTAGAAATAAATAATTCAATAATTTCTATTTCAAATAAATGTTGCTAAAAAAAAAACTAAATGTAGCCTTGGTGAGCATAATACCATATTTTCAGTAAAACTAAATAAAAATAATAAAAATAAATGTCAAAATTTCCAATGCCTTTCCAGAATCTTTCTTATACAAATAATTATTTACATTAAATATGCTAACTATTTTATTTCATGATTATATACTATATGTATTGTATATAATTGGAAATATAGGTTATTTCTTATTTAAGGGAAAATAAGTCTGAATTCTAAACTGTTCAACACTACACCTCTTTGCAAATTTGAAGGAAATAAAGTCAGACGTTATTTTTTGCAACTACGCATTACTTCTGCAACTACGCATTACTTGCAAAACTGTACAACCTTCTAGCTCAGTCTTGCTTTAAAAAACAAATGGTACTACTCAATTAAGAAACGAGTTGCTGCGTTTAACTCCACTTTTAGACATAAACTCGCGAACTTCCCCTTGGGGGAATCCCTGCTGCCATTTTGGAATGGACGAGGGAAGTTTATTTTGAGTGAGTGTGATTTACCTCATATTGTGACATAGGCAAAATATTTTTTTTGTCCCCACCCCCACCAAGATGATTTGTCTGTCTGTCATTTGACCAAAATTTCTTTAATTTATAAATGATGAAGTGCTACACACAGGCTAAGGCAGTATTGGCTCATTGCAAGTGTAGGCACGTGCTAAGAATGCCTACACATAAATCCGGCCCTGCATATGTACACTTCAGGCAGATATAGACCTCAATGCAGCACGATTGTGACATCACAACAGCAACTCACAGAGCTCTCACTAGATTTACCCACAAGTGCATTAAGGGCATAAAAATGGTGACTTAAATGCAACCTTAAGCCATGTTTCCACCCCAGAAACTTTCCCCAGGAACTAGGGATTTTGGGGTGGTACTCTGTGTGTTTCGACCACAGGGACCAAGGTCTAAATGAAGTTCCTGGTAAAAAATTCCCCCTAAGAAAATCCCTGCTCGTGAGGTACTACTTTTTCAAAGTTCAGTAACTTTCAGGGGTGGGATTGGGTGTTGAACATGCTGATTGGTTGACTTCACACAGTATTTTGATTGGTTGACTTGCATTTTATTTCAACCACCATTTTTAAAAGTCTGTTGTGGTGCTTGCAGTAAAGGTTGTTTGCTATTCGAATCAACAATGGAGTTTAAAAAATACGACTGATGAACCAACAACGAGGTTCAGGCTTTATTAAGCTTATACGTGGAGGGAAGATGTGCACAGTCCTACGTCAACGGACTAATTCGCCTAATCATTATGCCTTGTTTCCACAGAGCAGTACAGGGGTGCTTTTCTCGTACAATGACGTAACTTGCTGCTTAACTACCATAGTACGATGCATTGTTGAACAAGTCAACTAGCTAGTCACGACTGTTTCCCGAAACCGTATTGTTGCAAACCTGTCATTGGTGAATGATGTCACGCAGGTGGTGGAGTAATTATTTCTTTAAATTAATCCTTTTGAGATCTAATTAATGCTAGATCTTTTGATATAAATGACAGACATGGCATCTGAGGACTAATTCTCAAGTTACTTTGCTTTATTTCCAGATTCAATCATAGGCTTGTTCTTACCTGCCACAGCACATTCGCACATGCGCATCTTCAAAAACGGTGCTTAAAATCTCTTGACAAACTAAAATATGTAAATGACTGTAACACAGTTCGTAAATGGGAAGAAGGAGGCGGGAACCGGCGAACATTCAACGTAACTTTAATCTCAAAATAAACAAACAAAACGAAAGTAATTCCGGCAGACCCTCGCGGACGTCTGCCGGCCACACAAACATAATAAAACATAAAATAATATCCAGGCCTGGTCCTCTCTCGTCCTCCACGGTCGTCGCTCCTCCTTTTATGCTCCCGGAGCTCTTCCGTGAGAGACTCAAGGCCGGTGCACCTCCCAGGTGATGCTTGTTATCACTTGCGTCACCGGCCTCGCGCCGTTCCCTCACGGCTCTCGCCCGCCCTGGTCGCCACATACCCCCAACGCCCTTCGCAGGCCGGGGGGTACCTCCGAGACTGCGCTCTACTCCCCCCCGGGGCCTGTCTCGGCGGCCGCAGCACCTGGGGGTAAGGACAGACGAGACGAGAGAAAGGAGACAGAAGCAAGGGGAGCGACAGGACGAGAGAGGGGAGAGAGGAAAAAGAGAAAAAAAAAATTCTTGGTCCAGTTCCCCGACACACTGCCGCTCGGTCCTCAGCCTGCCAAGAGGCTCTTCTTCGCGGTGCCATGCGGTGGCACTGGACGCTCGGTGGAAGGCCCGATCCTCGACCGCCTCCTGGCGGCTGGCGATGGCTCCTCCGACTGAGGGCAGCCGGCAGTGAGTCCCCCGTCCCCTGCTCCTCCCCTTCATGGCGGACGGCAGCAGGCTCCGGCCCACGGCGGACGGCAGCGACTCCTCCGCTCCCTCCAGGACGGCAGCCACCCCACCTCGTCCCAGGAGCACGGCATCCGGGTCTCCGTCCCACCTTTCACAAGGCTCCAGCACCACCGCCTCGGGCAGCCTCTCACGGTCTACACACACTCCCGCGCTGCCCGAACTCCGCAGCACCGCGATCCCCCTCAGCAGCGAGGGCTCTCCGACAGCATGTCCCTCCTTCCTCCCGGGTTTTGGCACCAATGTAACACAGTTCGTAAATGGGAAGAAGGAGGCAGGAACCGGTGAACATTCAACGTAACTTTAATCTCAAAATAAACAAACAAAACGAAAGTAATTCCGGCAGACCCTCGCGGACGCCACACAAACATAATAAAACATAAAATAATATCCAGGCCTGGTCCTCTCTCGTCCTCCACGGTCGTCGCTCCTCCTTTTATGCTCCCGGAGCTCCTCCGTGAGAGACTCACAGGTGATGCTTGTTATCACTTGCGTCACCGGCCTCGCGCCGTTCCCTCACGGCTCTCGCCCGCCCTGGTCGCCACAATGACATTTGTATATATTTGAAATAAAAGATATACGTTGTACTTAATGTCAGCTTGCTTATTTTGCTCCACATGTCATAAAAACAAGAAACTATGCTTCTAACCACGACTCAAGAGCTGTCGTTCCACCCACAAAAGTTAGCAATGCAGTTTGCGAATGTTCGTTTGAAATGGTTTCGGGAAACACCAAATCATTGAGCTATGTTAGTAACGATGGAACTTGTGATGTTAGTTGGCAAACAATGCTTTTGGGAAACACACCCCAGTGTTGATTCAGGACAGTAAACTCTGATCCGGCTTGCGTTTCCACTGCCAACAGTAGCCTTATTTGATAGTAGGGCTGGGCGATATATCGCATTCGATTGTCACGCGCATTTCGTCAGTAAAGCCGGTTCCCTGATTACCGCGAAATCGCCATCACCTGCTTTCAAATGGAGCGGCATTTAATAGACAGAGCCGTAGTTCACTGACAAGCTGCGCAATATCACGTTCATTATCGCAGGTGAATCGCCTTCGATAATGAACACGATATTGCGTAGCTTGTCACAAGAAGAAACAGTATTGTGTTTCAACTTTATTAATAAATGGTGCCTCTTGTGTTGTCATTCCCCTTGTAGCACGTACAAGTGACGATTCTCTGCCAACCAATCAACGTTCTGCACTAGCTCCACCCTTTAGTACTGGACTACTGTGCTAGATACCCCAACGGAAGGGTCCCAAAAAAGTAGTATGGTACGGTTCAGAATTAGGGTGCCATTCACAACTTCTGACTATGGAAATGGCAAAAATTGCGTACCATACTGAACTCTATTGTACCATACTGCTCGGTGGAAACGAGGCATTAGACCATGATGCAACAGATCTGGGGGGACAAATTGTTCCAGGAAATTTCTGTGGAAACACAGCTTTAGTTACAATGAACTACTTACCAGCTCCTACTGTGAACTTTAAATCCCAATTTAAGCAAGACCTTAAGGTACGACCCTTCCCAGGAACAGGTTTGAGACTCCTGGACTAGCTTGTTCATACTGTACGTTTGTCTTGAAATACTATTTCAATGCCTCAGGATCTACTACATACGATAAAGCTATATCAGACACCAAAAAAAAAAAAATCTTTTTCCATGGAAGTTTCTGGGTGGCCGCAGGCTGATCCCCAGTCAGTCCTGTATCAGACAATCAGATGTTTAACAAAGCCCACAGCAGAAAGCCAAATGTAAAGCAAAATAGAGAATAGCGCATATGAGAAAAAGCAGCACAAAGGAACCAACCAACAGAAGGACCAACAAGCGTCTCTCTAGGAAGGCCCTGCAGGTTTGTGAGGCCCAGGAAAACAAGGGTAACGTGAAGGTCGTTTAAAGAGCGCCAGGCTGTGTGGTGCTGGAGGGGAGCTGGGGGAGAGTGTGCGGGGAGCCTGGCTGTAAATGTGTGACGCTGGGGCTGGTGCTCGGGCGCTCTCCCTGGTGCTCCTCATCAATCTCCTCCTGTCCGTAGAGAGCCTCTCCTGACCCACATAGCAGCCCTACAGCAGGGAGGCCCCTTTTTTCTATTATTGATACCTCTGCATCACACAACTCCAGCGTACATCCAGCACCACAGCAGAGGAGTCTCAAAGGTCAGAGAACCCCATGCAGACTTTTAGCCTGAAAGTCTCGCCCATTGGCCATGTGACCTACGAGAATCAGATGGAAACATCATATCTGCACATTGTCTACTCAAAGTGAAGCATCCCTTAAATGGAAATGTATTTTTGTTTAGTGATTGTTGAGGTCAATAAAGGATCAATTGCATCGTGAAAAAAAAAATTTGTGGGTCATTCCATGCCAAATCAACCAAATGTTGGTAACTTCCTCGGCTCAATTTTTTTGAAAAAATATTAATTTTAATGGATGTATATTGTCTGAGTAATCCAATATTTTGTAAAGGGGGGTCAAAATGACAATTTTCACATGATATTTGGAGCCAAATTACAATGACTTTAAAAAGATGTAACAAATATTGCTCAAGTAAACAGATTTAACTAATAGACCTACCAATCTCTGTGTAAAAATAAAATAATGAAGCTGCCATATTTCTAGTCATTTTTACCCCCTGTAATTTGGCTCCAAATCTCAGGTGAAAATTGTCATTTTGAACCCCTTTACGAAAGAGTGAATTGTTCAGTAAATATACAGTCATGATTTTTCATATTTTGGCTTTCTTCTTCATTTCTTTCACTAGAATCTTTTTTTTTTTTTTTTATCAAAACCAACATTTTCAGCCATTTTCGGATCTCTGGTTGAGCCTGACAGTCAGTGGTTACCAACATTTTCCAAAATACCTGAGGCTACATCAACCTTTCTTGAAATTGTTTTTTCAAAAACCATATGAAACCAAATTGAATACAAAGATTACATTGCTGTGAATGTGACGCATATGTTATACTAGTCTGGAAAGATTTTCTTTTTTTTTTATCATGGACACTCCTGTTTGTCTTTGACTCTAAGCCCTAAAGGTGTGTTCTAAAAGGGATGCTACTTCAAAAATGGCATCTGCAATGCTCAGAACAGCATGTTGTTTTTAAAAGATAGATAGTTGTATAAGCTTTCTCTCACCAGCCATTCAACCTGGCATATTAAGTGAAAAAAGCATGCCATTTTCGCCAAGGTAACAAATTAACTCAGCCTCTCGAGAACGCTCGATTTCCTTGGTAACGCCATGCAGTTGCGACTCTGCTCTGTTGCCACGCATAGGAGGTCCTAATCTCACCTTTCCCTCAGATCTTGTTAAACAAACTGACTGTAAAACTAGACCAGTTGCTGAATGTTTTCCAAAGAGAAATGAGGGGAGAAGAAAAAAAGATCTTTTTGCACCTAAGAGAATTCCAGCACATTTTCCACAGCCCAGGCAAAACAAACGGAGTTCTATGAGGCAGCCTGACGGTGTGGCACAAGTACAATAAACTGCAAATTCCCGGCTCCTTCAGCATCTCTCACATTTGTCTGTGGCTAACGCCGAAACGACACAAGGCCACGAGGGTGCACCAAGGACACAGAACTCACCGGCCCGGTCCTGGACGTCTGCCTCGACAGGGACTCAGAAGAACAAACACTCAGAGAGGAAGAGCTCCTTGCTCTGCTGATGTTGCTTTTAGACATGCCTGAGGTGTAGAATCAGCTGGCTGGCTCTCTCAACAAAGCCCTGCTTCAGTAAACAAGCGTCTCCTTGCTGACAAGACGTTCACATGTGCACTCCTCCAAGCATGTTAAAAGTATTTTTTACAAAAGCATTTACATACAGAGACAGAGAACAAAACACGGTGTCTGGTTTATTGCGCCATTGTTGCCGTACAGGAAGACAATGGCACCTTGAAAGCTTGTGCTAATCTTCCATTCTGACACGAACCAAGAGATGGAGTTAGGAGCTTTGGTTAGGAAACAATTGGTTATTTGTTCTCTGCTTATGTTTCAAAATTTAGGATATGGTTTTAGGAGATAAACAGCACTCTAAGCAATCTAAGACTCGGGTGACGCAAAACACAAATGGAGTTTGAATGTTGAACTATTGCAAAGCTTTGAAGCTGGAATGGAATTCTGGCTTTGCGTGGAGAAAAACACAGCTTATCTCATTGTAGCTATCACAACCATTACTGCGAGCAGCCTGGCAGGGTTGGTGACAGCCCATGGCTAAAGTGTTTGGCTGATTTTGTTCCTCTTAACTACCTCATCACTTGCACAAACACCTTGTTTAAAACATAGGGTAAAATGTTGCACGCTTACTCTGTGAATAGCAGTCTTTATCAGAAGTGCAGCAGCTGTGAATGCATTAGCATACGTGCTGTGAGTCAGAATAAGCCACCTTTGTTGAAGTGTTAAACCACTTATGCAATTTTACAGCCAACTAACTGTGCTCTCGTTCCAAAATTTGGTTGCAGTTCATTATGAATAATCATAAGATTGAGATCGAGGGATCGCGGAGTGATGCGAGGTCAGTGCATTTCACAGAGCTGCAGTTTCCTGCCCTCGCTTTTGTTTCGCTTTAGGCCAGAAAATATTTTCTGTAGTGCAGATGGCTTATTGATATTCTAAATTCCATACATTTTGGATAACTAAGCAGCCTCGTGAGGCCTAAATAAAATAACATTTATTAAATTTCAATACGATGAATTACAACGCCATCTGTGATGTTCACAATATGAGTGGGAAGCCTACAGCCAATAAAAGATGGGAAATTTCTTCTAATAGAAGATATTTGATTCACAAAAATCATAAATACTGTAATACATACAGCAATATAAACCTAATTCCATAACCTAATTATAATAATAGCATATGGAAATGCAATCAAATTTTGTTCATTACAAACAGACAAAGCTTCAATATACACTAAGCCTCTTTACAGTCTTGATGTACATAATAATACTAATAATAATATAGAAATATAATACAAATAAATGAAATAAAATTCTGTTATTAGAATCAGAAATAAAGCGTTATTTTACACCTCTTTACAGCCTTGCTGTTCATTATCTCAAGTCATCTTCATTTATATAGCGCTTTTCACAATAAATATTGTCTCAAAGCAGCTTCATAGTGACAATAGGACAATTATTATCGAGCTAAAGTTGGTTTTTGATTGAATCACTTCTGTTGTCAAAAATTGTTAATTATTACTTTAGGTGGCACTTAAATGACACCTTTCCTACTGAAAAACCGAATACCTTTAATGCATTATTGCCGTTCATTTACATGTTTAGTCTATAGGTTTGCGTGTTTGATCTATGCGAACTGGAATAATTTGATAACGTTTTATCTATACATAGGGAAAGAAAAGGGAAGGAGGCCTTCGCAAGGGATAGCTTAGTTACTTCAGGACTGCGTTATCATCAGGGCTGCAGCAAACCTCGGGATAAACAGAGAGAGACTAATATTAGGGTAGACGCCATTCTTCTTATGATGTAGCGAGTACATCAGGTGATATGGGAATTGTTCCAGGTTCCGGCTGACCTAATCTTTGCAGCCTAACAATTTACATGAATTGAATTATAGAGGTAGATAATGTGTTATGTGTATGCAAGTTTAAACAGATGTGTTTTTATTCTAGACTTAAACTGACAGAGTGTGTCTGCTTCCCGAACAGCGATAGGAAGACTGTTTTAAAGTTTAGGTGCTAAATAGGAAAAGGATCTACTGCCTGCGGTTGATTTTGATATACTAGGTATTATCAACTGGCCTGAAATCTGAGATCACAATTGACGTGAAGGACTATAATGCATTAAGAGCTTGCTCAGGTACTGGGGAGCTAAACGATTTAGTGCTTTGTAGGTAAGTAGGTAACCACTTCCAGTGGTTCTAGTAAGAACTCTAGCTTCTGTGTTTTGGACCAGTTGTAGTTTGTTTATCAAGCAGGAGGAACAACCACCCAGTAGAGCGTTACAGTAATCTAGCCTTGAGGTCAAGAACGCATGAACTAACTGTTCTGCATTTGTCATTGAGAGCATATGTCGTAGTTTAGATATATTTTTAAGATGGAAGAACACGGTTTTACAGATGCTAGAAACATGGCTTTCAAATAAAAGATTGTTTTCAAAGAGCACACCCAGGTTCCTAACTGACGACGAAGACTTAACAGAGCAGCCAAGTGTTAGACTAGTATAATTCTAGGTTATTATGTGAAGTTTTTGGTCCAAAAATTAGAATCTTTGTTTTTTTTTCTGAATTTAGTAGTAATTAATTACTGGTCATCCAATTTTTTATATCAGCTATGCATTCCATTAATTTTGTGAATTGGTAAGTTTCGTCAGGGCTTGAAGAAATATAGAGCTGAGTATCATCAGTGCAACAGTAAAAACTAACGCCATGCTTCCTGATGATATCTCCCAAGGGTAGCATGTACAGAGTGAAAAGCAACAGTCCTAGTACTGAGCCTTGCGGTACTCCATATTGAACATGTGATCGATTTGACATCTCTTCATTTACTACTACAAACTGATAACGGTCAGATAAGTAACATTTGAACCATGCCAATGCAATTCCACTAATGCCAACATAATTTTCAAGTCTATTCAAAAGAATATTGTGATCAATAGTGTCAAAAGCAGCACTGAGATCTAGTAACACTAATAGCGAGATACAACCACGATCTGATGATAAGAGCAAATCATTAGTAACTCTAATGAGAGCAGTCTCAGTATGGTACAGTCTAAATCCTGACTGAAAATCTTCACAGATACTATTTCATTCCAAGAAGGAAGGTAGTTGTGATGATACTCCCTTTTGTAGTATTTTTGACAGAAAAGAAAGATTCGAGATTGGCCTGTAATTGACTAATTCTCTAAGATCAAAATGTGTTTTTTTAATAAGAGGTTTAATAATAGCCAGCTTAAAAGTTTTCGGTATGTATCCTAGTGATAAAGATGAATTAGCAATATTAAGAAGAGGATCTACTGTATGATCTCTGGAAGCATCTATTTCAATAGCTTAGTCAGTATAGGGTCTAACATACATGTTGTTGATTTTGATGATTTAACAAGTTT
Source organism: Chanodichthys erythropterus (assembly GCF_024489055.1). Lineage (NCBI taxonomy): Eukaryota > Metazoa > Chordata > Actinopteri > Cypriniformes > Xenocyprididae > Chanodichthys > Chanodichthys erythropterus. Next base: position 36,724,081 of record NC_090227.1, on the reverse strand, counting down.
AGACAATTCTTCATGTCCTAAAGCAATGAATGAAAGCAACATTATCTGTCTATGTACAGTGGGTACGGAAAGTATTTAACTCAGGTGCTGTCCATTTCTTCTGATCATCCTTGAGATGGTTCTACACCTTCATTTGAGTCCAGCTGTGTTTGATTATACTGATTCGGACTTGATTAGGAAAGCCACACACGTGTCTATATAAGACCTTACAGCTCACAGTGCATGTCAGAGCAAATGAGAATCATGAGGTCAAAGGAACTGCCTGAAGAGCTCAGATACAGAATTGTGGCAAGGCACAGATCTGGCCAAGGTTACAAAAAAAATTCTGGATGAAATGGAGTTTGCTAGTAAGGTTTGTGAGTAAGGTCTGATGAGACCAAGATAGAACTTTTTGGCCTTAATTCTAAGCGGTATGTGTGGAGAAAACCAAGCACTGCTCATCACCTGTCCAATACAGTCCCAACAGTGAAGCATGGTGGTGGCAGCATCATGCTGTGGGTTTGTTTTTCAGCTGCAGGGACAGGACGACTGGTTGTAATCGAGGGAAAGATGAATGCGGCCAAGTACAGGGATATCCTGGACGAAAACATTCTCCAGAGTGCTCAGGACCTCAGACTGGGCCGAAGGTTTACCTTCCAACAAGACAATGACCCTAAGCACACAGCTAAAATAAGGAAGGAGTGGCTTCACAACAACTCTGTGTCTGTTCTTGAATGGCCCATCCAGAGCCCTGACTTAAACCCAATTGAGCATCTCTGGAGAGACCTAAAAATGGCTGTCCACCAATGTTTACCATCCAACCTGACAGAAATGGAGAGGATCTGCAAGGAGGAATGGCAGAGGATCCCCAAATCCAGGTGTGAAAAACATGTTGCAGCTTTCCCAAAAAGACTCATGGCTGTAGATCAGAAGGGTGCTTCTACTAAATACTGAGCAAAGGGGCTGAATACTTAGGACCATGTGATATTTCATTTTTCTTTTTTAATAAATCTGCAAAAATGTCAACAATTCTGTGTTTTTCTGTCAATATGGCGTGCTGTGTGTACATTAATGAGGGAAAAAAATTAACTTAAATGATTTTAGCAAATGGCTGCAATATAACAAAGATTGAAACGTCTGAATACTTTCCGTACCCACTTGTACTAGGCTCTATATTTCACATTTCAGTATCAAGTACTGTACCTTATTATTTGTCTATTAAATGTTTGTGCCCTTGTGAAAATCATGACCATATATGTGATTACTATAAGGCAAACTGTTGAGACACGAATAATCTTCAGCTAAATAATATCGGCCCAATTACTTAAGAACATAAATGTGGATTATTTACACAGAGTACTTTCGTTTTATGCAAACTCGGGAATAGCCATCCACCATTATTCCTACATTAGGCCCAATGATTTCTAGTTCTTTATAAGATCAGAAAGGTTTAAATGCACCTCTAAATGCTCATTAAATGGTTTAAGTATATGTATAAAAAGAAATCAAACATAGCTTAGCAGTTAGATTCATTACGTACTGTGGTAATTCAAGAACAAAATCCACACAGTGAGAAAAAGGAGACAAATTAAAAGCAGCAAACAATGTGAGGCTATTACATTCTTCATTAAGAAAGTAAACACTCCCTATTGATGAGGAAATGTATCATCTACAGTGTCAGGCTGGTACAGACTGTATTTAGAGCCCTCTGAAACAGATAAGGGAATGGGGTGAGCTACTGTACAGTATACAGTGTTTCCCACAGGATTTTGTGAGACTGTGGTGGGTGGCACCGGTTCCTCTAGGGGGGTCCGGGGGCATCTGGTGTATTCTGAGAGCAAAATTACGTAACTAGATCAATAAAGAAATTTGTTCTCTTGTAAACAATTTTGTGCTCTAAAAGTAATTTATTTATTGGTGATGGTAGGGCACATTAGTCATGTACACAACATATAGTAGGCTAAATGATAGTTCATAAGTGGTCAAACATGTAGAGTACACATTTAAACCATTAAAAATATGTAGCAAAAGAGGTTACCTTTGTTGAATTAATTTATTAGTGGGAGCCTGTATCTTTGATTTGTTAACCAATCCAGAATGCACTAAACACACCATCTCATTTTAGAGAAAAATAACAAATGAATAAAAATATATTCATAAGCTGACCAATAAATAAATAAGTAAACTAGGCGAGTATATAAGCAAAAAATATTCTAGCCTAAAAACTTTGCACAGTAATTTTATAAATCCAAATGTTAATAAAAAGTTTAAAATTACTATTTGTATTCTGAAATGAAAAAACAATTTATATTAGATTTATATGTAAATAATTAAATGTATTTATATTAATGTAACATTAAAAGGCGCTTTAAATGTATTGTGCAGCTTTTTAATGGGGAAACAAGCTATAGATACGAAAGAACAAAATAGGCTATTAATAATCTTTCAGTGTGCAAAACCATGACAATATGAAACGCTTCAAAACAGCAGCAAAAAACCGCTAATGCGCATCCCGGGAGCAGAATGATGTGCTTGAAGCAATATCGAGTCAGAGCACGCAGTTGTCTGCGCATTGAAAAGTTCACGGTACAAAGAGAATCCCTGTGTATATCTGCATCTAAAAGTTTATTAATCATATGTTTCTTTCATTTTTAAATTCCAGTTATTGTGCGTGTGACACGAATTCATAGTCCTTGTGTTGTGCGATCTAACAGACATCATGTAGCCAGTATGATGACATCGTTCATAAACAGCAATAAACTCCAGCAAGATAGTCATTTTATGCAAATCCACAGCTCTTTATCTACATATCAACTATTATAATGGAAATATATCATATTGGAGAATTTTACCGTGCTGACTGTCGTTACCGAACGCGACACGCTGTTTGAGTGCTGAATGATTGACAGCTGTTGCGGAGGGAAGACGAGTTTCTGACCGTGAACGTATCGATGAACATTTCTTCTGTCCCTCACATGAAGCTATGGAATGGCTTCAGATGACTTTGAATATAGTGCACGAAAACTTAATTGGTGCTAGTCTACTTATTTTGCTCTATGTCTCCCACTTTTGCCATATAAAAGAGCGCAATTATCAGACGGTAATTTATATATCGCGACAAACCTAATTTCCGTTTCATTCTGAGACTGTGGCGGGACAAATTAGAATGTGGCAGGCCGCCACAGTCTAGTCAATGTATGGGAAATACTGGTATATGAAGATGATGTCTCTTCACCTACATATCATACTGTAGATGTGCAACATAGCATGCAAGTGAGCATGCTTCAGTGGACAGGACTGAATTCAGTACTGATACTGTGGTATATCAGCACCATCTAAATGTAATGTCTTTGCTAGGTAGGTTAGGTAGGTTAGCCTTTGTCATGCCTTTCAGTAAGACCTTTCACATGCATGCTAGGGCATTTTTGAAGCTTTACCTACTATGTGCTATGTCAAACCACAGGTTTATCACTATGCCTCAATCAAAATCAAGTTTCAATTTGAATCTAACAATGTAGACAAAATGTTTGTAACTGCAGGTAGGCAGTGTGTCTAAGAGACATTGGAGACTGTAGAAATTTCCCCTTAATGAACTTGCAGCCACGTAAAATACCTAAAGCATCAACAATCATTCGCTATCCTCATAGTTTCTGTTTCTCTGATGAAGTTGTTTGCTTTAGTTATAGCTGTAAGCAAAAGCCAGAAATGTTTTTTCCCCTTGGCCCTATTCTCAAAGTGGCATTTGTTAAAGAAAAAATCCAAAATAGAAAAAAATTCTGTCATCTTTCTTTGTGGAAAATGTGAAAATGGTTTTGGAAGAATATCTTGGCAACTTAGGCCCTGTATACACCTGGTATTAAGGTGCGCTTTGGTTGATCGGATCACAAGTGGACAGTGCTAAATACAGGTGTAAACTTGGTCAAAAAATTTTTGACCACTTCCAAGAGGTAGTTGAAAACGCATCGACCGGATTGCTTTCGCAGAGTAAACGCTCATGTTGTCGAATGCGTTCAAACAGCCACTAAAGACCACCTACTCTCCATCTGCTGACATAATGCATAAACTTAATGGGAAATGCACTAGCCAGACGTAATTTAAACTTTGTTGGTTGAAGACCCAAGTTTGGTTTGAAGACGAAAAACATCTGCACCATATTTCAAATCGGTAACACTTACAATAAGGTCTCATTTGTTACCAATGAGCAATATATTTTGAAAGCATTTATCGATCTTCATTGTTAGCAAAATCTAATTGCTCATCATTTTGCTCTGTCCAAAACCCATACTTGCAGTCTTTGCACTTGACCACTTGTCTATTTCCTGTATTTGGCTCAAGTGTTCAAGCAGGCGTGAAAACCTCAAGTGTGAAGAACTTTTGATTACCCAATGCGAGTGGCAAAAATACAAGTGTTTACAGAGCTTTATTTTGATTTTCAACACTTTGCATTTTAAAATAAAATTCTAAAGGTTTGTTTAGTAGTCCCTATGTAACAGAAGACAGTTGCAAATGTTGTACAAAATATACATAGCCTAATTATCTTTTCACCAATAAAATTATATGTAATATTTAATTAATTTAACTTGCAGTGGAATGTTTTCCTCAACATCTTGTGGTTTCGGGGCACGTGAGTTCCTGAACACGATGCGCTCAGCCTCGAATACCGCTCCAAAGTTATAGTGTAATGTGGGTTTTGTGTGCATTAAGGGCACTGCACTTTGGCATTTTTAAGACATGGAACAGCCTTGCACACTTCCAAAACATAAATGCTCTCTCAAGTGATCAACACCACAAGGACATTTGGACAGAGCATATGTCCATGTTAGTTCACAGTGCAAATGCTGACAAATACATATTTGGATTTTAAAAATGTATTAATGAATGCTGAAAGTACCATTGACTAAGATTAATAAATGCTGTAGAGGTATTGTTCATTGTTTGTTCATGTTAACTAATATACAATAGATAACTAATGTTAAAAAATAAAACTTTATTGTAAAGTGTTATCTTCTGAATCCAAACGATAGGTTTGTGAGACAAACAGACTGAAAATTTCAGTCATTGCTCACATAAAATCATGACATCCTCACCCAAAAATGAAAATTCTGTCATTTATTACGTGCCGTTTTACCTCCATAAGACCTTCGTTAATCTTCGGAACACAAATTAAGAAATTTTGGTTGAAATCCGATGGCTCAGTGAGGCCTCCATAGGGAGCAATGACATTTCCTCTCTCAAGATCCATTAATATACTAAAAACATATTTAAATCAGTTCATGTGAGTACAGTGGTTCAATATTAATATTACAAAGCGACAAGAATATTTTTGGTGCACCAAAAAAAAAAAATAAATAAATAACGACTTATGGCCAATTGATGGCCAATTTCAAAACAATGCTTCAGGAAGATTCGGAGCATAATGAATCAGCATATCGAATCATGCATTTCGACACACTGATTCATAATGCTCTGAAGCTTCCTGAAGCAGTGATATTCATTTACATCACAATTCTTGAGATCAACTCAATTACTCAATGATCTGGTCAATGGAGGAAAGGATTGCAAATAACAACAAATTATTGTATAGCTTCAGGTTACTTGGAAGTGAATAAATCATACAGACCACTTTTAAGATACTTATGGTGCTTTTTCATCCTTATTGGAGCTTAACAGCCATGATATTCTTCATTATGTTCCACAGAAGAAAGTCAGTCCTACAGATGTGGAACAAAATGAGGATAATATATGAGAATAAGTCATTCATTTTTGGCCAAACTATTTCTTTAAAAGATAATCAACAGAGAAGGTGGTCATTCATTCAGTGAGATTACATCATGATCACCCACTCTTGAAGATGACCTCACCCCACTCACACTAGCTGCCCAGGTCAATGAATCAATTACCATATATCAAGGCAACAACACAATGACACAAGAGGCAAAAAAACTAATGACTTAATGAAAGTATCCTCTGATCTGAGAGAGCATCCTCCACAGCTGCAAACAAATAAGGTTGCAGGTCAAAGGTCAAGATCCACCAACAAACATTCATAGAATAACTTAATTATTGTCTACTCCTCATAAGATGCATGATTCAAGTTGTTTGGATACCAAGCGGTATACCTCTTAAGCACAGTTAAGAGTCTTGAGGTCTGAAGGGGGTTCCTGAGAGCCTGTGTCAGCTGCTGGTCTCCTCCGTCATCTCACGACTGTGCAGACATGAACAGATGACTCAGAGCCCCCAGACACAGCCAGACAAGCCTGAGGTCTCAGACAGACCAACCACACATCCTCCCTGAGAAAGACCTGTACACACACACACTCACACACACACATTTGTGCAAACATGGCTGGACAAATACGCATGCACATGTATGCACGCACACGTTCTGGCCTCCACTATCACCCCTTGCCCTTTTTGCAGTCTTTGTAAGTCTGGTTCTGTCTTTACAAACATGACGCACAAAAGCACCTCTATATATGTGGATTTCACATTGTGCAAAGCTGCTAAATTAAAATGCATCTCTTCCATTCTACTGACAATCTGCATTTTCTAACAGCAGCTATTGATCTACACTTAACTACACATCTGCAGAGATTATCTTAGAAAGATTAAGACAGATTTGTTCACTTTCATCTGAAGAACACATTTATGCAAAAAAGGCTATTTGTAATAAAAAGGCGAATTACATGCACATGTTTTGCTCTTCATGTTGTCTTCATTAGTAAGGACTGGTACAGGTTTGGGACAGAGACAGACAGAGGCCCCTAACATGTGACAAGAGTGTGAAATGAGACAAGCACTGCGGGCCTGTTAGGTGTGAGGAACACAAAGCTGTCGAGCCCATTTAAGAGGAAGAATTTTCCTGTTGAAGTCTATATGTCTACAGTTCCTTCTCTACAGAAATATAGATATATACATATTGGGGCCTCTATGTTGAAAAAAATCTTTATAAAAAGATTATTCAGCAAGGATAGAAAATGAAATGCAATAAAAAGACTTTTACATTGTTAAAAAAAATCTGCTTCAAACAAATGCTGTTCTTTTGAACTTTTTATTTAATTAAAAAATCCTTAGCATCACATTCTCCACAAAAATATTAAGCAGGAAAACTGATAATAATAATTGATAATACTGATAATAATCATAAATGTTTCTTGAGCAGCAAATTAGCATATTAAAATGATTTCTGAAGGATCATGTGACACTGAAGACTGGGGTAATGATCCTGAAATTTCAACTTTGCCATCACAGGAATAAATGCATTTTAAAATATATTACAATAGAAAAAGGTTATTTTAAATTGTTACAATATTTCACAGTACATATGTTTTTATTGTATTTTTGATCAAATAAATGTAGCCTTTGTAAGCATATGAGATTTCTTTTAGAAAACTATTTTTAAAAATCTTTCCTACCCCAAACGTTTGTAAAAAAAATAATAATATCAAATTGTTACGAATTCAGTTCATAGAATTCATTTATTACATTAGTATATTAAAGCTGCTGTCCGCGATTTTTGGCCCTCTAGCGGTTAATAAACAGAACTGCACGCGTCGTGCGGAGGAACATTCTAGCCGGAGCTACTTTTGTCCGTGTATGTCTATGGCGACTCACGCAGTTACATTGAGTGGGGGTTCAATCTTCAACTGGCTGGCGGCAGCAGCCAGTCTTGATTCTGGCAGGTCTGTCAGCGGTGGCTAGCAGAGTGTAACGCGTTCCTTATTTCTATCGTTGCATGGAAATACATAATTGTATTATTATTAATATAATCTTATGACTCTATTCTTTTGTATAATTCACGTTTTAGATGGGTTTTTCTCAATTAAAGCAGTAAAATGACCGTGATCTCAACTGGTGGAAAATGACGCTCAGCCCAGCCAGCCACTGCTGAGACGCGAGTATAACGCGCTCTCTAATCACTCTCGCTGCATGGAAATACATAATTTTATTTTTATTAATATATTATTATGACTCTATTCTTTTGTATAATTCACGTTTTAGATGGGTTTATCTCAATTAAAGCAGTCAAATGACCGTGATCTCAACTGGTGGAAAATGACGCATAGCCCAGCCAGCCACTGCTGAGACGCGAGTATAACGCGCTCTCTAATCACTCTCGCTGCATGAAAATACATAATTTTATTATTATTAATACAGCTAATCTTATGACTATATTCTGTTGTATGGTTGGCGTTTCAGATGGGTTTACCTCAAATATATATACAATCTACTTAATGCTTTCTGTCCTCTGATTGACAGTACATAGCCTACATATGAAGTAGGCCTATGTGTAAGGCAAAAATGTACTGTACTGAAGCAACTTGATTATTCATATTTATACACAATTTTTAATGCTAAAAATTACTATATTACTAATAAACTACTTTTTTCGTGTTAATGTAAGTGTCAAATATAACACAGCTTGCTTTCGGGGAACATTATATTATGATTGTTTTTCAAAAAATTGAGCTATAAAAGCCTGATGTATAAATATGATGCTCAACAACAAAAACATGCACATACTTTTGAGTATCATATTTCATACACACATGCACTGGGACTCGTGATTTTTATTTATACTGTACAAACTGTACATCCTCCCATATATATATATATATATATATATATATATATATATATATATATATATATATATATATATATATATATATATATATATATATAATTAATGAGAAATGGACAAATAAATGTTACCCAAACGCCTGTTGTTTACATTAGCATTAAAAATGTAAACATGTATTTTATTATTTTTAACATTAAAAAAAGAGGCATGAATAATTAGATAAATCAAAGTTGCTGCATTCCACAAAATGTTTATCTTACACTTACTTACAAGCTAACACTCAACAACAACTTTTTAAACATGCAAATCCCCTCCAAATATTGTAAATATGTGAAACATATTTGTGAAACAAGTTTTCTCAGAAGGTGAGCAGATTTACAGGTGGTCATGTTGCTTATGCTGCCCGTGACCTTAAAAGAAATGAACAAAGTCAATGTATCTAAATATTTAAATCAAACACACCTTTTTAAAATGAAATCAAGAAATGAGACCTAAACTTCCCCACAGCCGCTAGAATGATTGTATCCAGATTTAGGATTAATGTTGAGAAAGGGTCGTATTATTAGAATAATTGACGTTTTAATTGCCATTTTTATGCTATATATTATTGCATAACTCGTGTTATTACAAAACATAAAATCGTCACAACTATTAGCAGTATGCATACAAATTAGAATGATTTCTTTGGAATGACAGGCAACAGTGGCTGGGTGGTTGAGCGTCCAGCGAAGCATATAGCAACCAGTTGAGATCAGGGTCTTTTTACTGCTTTAATTGAGATAAACCCATCTAAAACGTCCACCATACAAAACAATATAGTCATAATATGATATTAATAATGATAAAATTATGTATTTTCATGCAGCGAGAGTGATTAGAGAGCGCGTTATACTCGCGTCTCAGCAGTGGCTGGCTGGGCTGAGCGTCATTTTCCACCAGTTGAGATCACGGTCATTTCACTGCTTTAATTGAGATAAACCCATCTAAAACGTGAATTATACAAAAGAATAGAGTCATAATGTTATATTATTAATAATACAATTATGTATTTCCATGCAGCGACAGAGATATAGGGAACGTGTTATACTCTGCCAGCCACCAGAACCTCTGACAGACCTCCCATAATCAGACTGGCAGCTGCCACCAGCGCCAATGGCAGGTCACGTGACCTGCCAGAATCAGACTGGCAGCTGCCACCAGGTCACGTGACCTGTCAGTGGCTGCTACCGCCAGCCAGCTGAAGATTGAACCCCTACTGGTTACATTGATACTCTGCGGCGAGTCCTACCAGTCTGGTCTGAAATAGTCCGAATATAAATACTTATTATAAGTTTACCATAATGATTCAGGATAAGACAAAAACACGGTTTGGAAAATGGATTCATGTTGTATATTCTCATTATATATATTTTTGTAAATCTTTTACACAAAAAAAGTCGCGGACTGCAGCTTTTTAGGGTAAAATTTGAACGGAAAAAAAAAGTGTTGTTATTTGGTATGTGTATTGCTTTAATGACACCAGCAATCTTAAATATTGATTTATTTCACATCATAATTTGTTGGGAAAGTTACTTTTATAAGTAATGCGTTACAGTATTATGTTACTCCCTAAAAGTATTATGAAAAGTAATAAGGTAGGCTAGCTACATTATACTTTTGAGCTACCTATATTCTACAAGCTCTATTTAAGCAAGTGTAAAGGTCCTTTCACACCAAAAGTGAAAATGAATAAGCCTCAGGCTGAAGGACATGAAAATTCACGACTGTACAGTAAAGGGCGCAGCTCGAAAGCATCGTTAGCGTGGAAATAACTGAAAAAATAAAATAACTGAGAAAAATGAGAATTAGTCCTCAGATGACATGTCTGTATATATAGCAAAAAATCTAGCATTCATTTGATCTCAAACAGATGCCTTAGAATTAGCATTAAAATTTGAATTTACCTCAGCATAGTTAAATGACAAGAGTTCAGTACATGGAAATGACATTTCAAACTTCATTGTTTCCTCCTTCTTATATAAATCTCATTTGTTTAAAAGACCTCCGAAGAACAGGCAAATCTCAACATAACACCAACTGTTACGTAACCCCCAATATTTGCATATGCCAGCCCATGTTCACAACATTATGAAAGGTATTAGACAAGGGCAGAACGTCTGGATATGCACAGCAAAATCATCAGACCAGTTTCGTTAGCATGTTGCTAATGTACTGTTAAATGTGGTTAAAGTTACCATCGTTTCTTACTGTATTCACGGAGACAAGAGCCGTCACTATTTTCATTTTTAAACACTTGCAGTCTGTATAATTCATAAACACATCTTCATTCTTTATAAATCTCTCCAACAGTGTAGCATTAGCTGTTAGCCACGGAGGACTATCAAACTCATTCAGAATCAAATGTAAACATAAATACAATACTCACATAATCCGACTCATGTATGCCACATGCATGATGAACACTTTGTAAAGATCCATTTGAGGGTTATATTAGCAGTGTAAACTTTGTTTATGCACTGTTTAAGGCAAGCGCGAGCTCCGTGGGCGGAGAGCACGAGAATTAAAGGGGCCGCGCAGCATAAATCGGCTCATATTTAATGATGCCCCAAAATAGGCAGTTAAAAAAATTAATTAAAAAAAATCTATGGGGTATTTTGAGCTGAAACTTCACAGACACATTCAGGGGACACCTTAGACTTATATTACATCTTGTAAAAAAAAATGTTCGATGGCACCTTTAAAAGAAGTTATCACTCCACCACCTTTGTGACACAATTAACCAACATGGTTGAATGACAAATTTGTGACAATGCGGTTTCGGGAAACAGTCGTGACTAGCTAACTGATTTCTGATACGTCGTACCTTGGTAGTTAAGCAGCGAGTTACGTTGTTGTTCAGGAAACTCACCTCTGGATTACAGAAAGAAAAAAAAAAGAACACAAGAAAGTTCAACACTCTTACTTTAGCTTTAAAAACAAAAAGTGAAACCAAATGCAATGTTTAACTAAAGTCATTTTTGCTCATTTGTATGGTTGAATTGGATCACCGAAGGTCAGCAGCAAAGACACTGGTTAATAAAGTGAGATTAAATACATAAAGTATATTTGTGTAATTTAGCATATTTAATTGTTGCAGGTTTGCGTAATATTCTGAGTTTACATTTCACAGTTTTTATTCATTTTGAGGAATACTGAAACTGATTTTGTGCAAGTGAGATGAGTAAATGCATGTTCACTTTTAGAACTACAACAACCATCATGTTCACACAGCGCACACAACGCCTTACGATTTCTCTCAACATGAAGACAAGTGAAGTGTCAGATATTTTGTTGTAAATTTAAAAGTAGTGCGTTACTAGAAATTGCTTTACCCGTCACTAAAAAAGTAATCTGATTACGTAACTCCCATTCCTTGTAATGCATTACCTACAACACTGTTAGTGAGGTAGTTACATATATAGGCTATTGTTTAATCATTTGATTTAAACTGTTTTAAGAATATAACACCAGATGTTCTATAGAACGCCAGTACTGTGGTTTTGCTGTGCACTGCCATCTTCTGGAATGCCTGTTCTCAACCCCCCCCCTCCTTTCTCCCCCACTCCTCACTCATCCTCTCTCTCTCTCTCTCTCTCTCTCACTCTCCCCTTTTGGACGGCAGCCTGACATACCAGACCCTGTTCGTTAGCGCATATTTTTACCCGCCGTTACTAAATTAGGAAGCCAGTGAGCGAGAACTATGGGTGGCTGCCAAGAGGAGAATAAGCAGGGTCTGCTGAGGGCCTTGCCAGCCCAGCCACTAGCATCAAGAGCCACTTAGAGCTCTCCGAAACAAGAGCCCTGCAGGAACGAAGGCCAAGCAAAGCTCCAGGATATCCTGGCCAAAAGACCAACCAGAACAAACAAACAAATATGCTGCTCTTTAATGAACACCTTGTCCACTGTCAACCAGGATGGTCATTATAACAAGACAAACAGCTAGAGTTGGTCATAGACTAAGATAAAATAGCCTGACATGTGCATATTAAGCTATTTATGATGAGCAGACAAACTAATTTAGCTCTTTTATTTCCAATGACACTAATTTGAGTGCTTCCACAAATATTTCTAAGCCAGACACACTGAAGTAAACACCATTCATTGACAGCAAAAATGCCCCCTCTGATGGAGGAGTCTAAACTTTGACACTGCCATGCACACATCTACATGCCAACAAGTAACAAAGCGTTATAAGTGGACCTCATTACCGGTCAGTCAAATGAATGCAGTTCGTGGTCATTATATAAGGTGGAGGTCTGGTTGACAAATGAGGCTCTGACCCTTTTATTCCCAAAGAGCTGAATACAAGTTCCCGCTCATCTCGTTCTTTCTCTGTGTCTCTCTCGGTGTGTGTGGGCGGCTCTCTTCAGTGCAAATCAATACCTCTTCACTTACATACACACACACTCACTCCCCACAGGTAAGACATCCTTGTCTTTTAGGCCTTTGGAGGCGGTATAAACGAGACTCGGTGCATATACAGGAATGACCGGGATCGAGACCTCCAGACCTGAAATAATCATAAAATAAAATCAATACAACATGATGGATAAGAAAGAATAGGTGATAAGACTTATGAAAATGTATGTCTTTGCATGTTTTATCACTGAAAGTTGGAAAAAGAAACGACTGATATATTTCACTGAATGTAGCATAAATATATACAGATAGCTGAGGATGATTCATAGAGAAAAGGATAAAGAATCAAGGACAGATGGGGAGTGAGAGAGTAGTTTTGTTCTCCTGTCCTAGAACTATGTCTCTTTACTGTTGGGTAACAAAAATGCTACTGTGAAGACAAATAAACAGGACAAAATAGACTCCATTGTGATCTGTGGATATCCAAAGAGCCAGGACAATTTGCTTAATGGATATATTGTAGGAATATTGTACTATATAAATCACAGCCACTTATCCCTGCCGAGCTGATAAAGGCTGCAGTCTTCATCACTGCTAATACACTGACATCTAGTGGTATATTACAGTTATGCAACTCATTTCATACCTGAATGCGGCACTGAAAAAAAAGGTAACCTAAAAATGGTTACATATACTTTTGTTCAAGTCAAAAATATTATTTAACATCTCTGAATCAACCTAGATGTGTTATACATTTAAACCAATAACATTTTTAATAATTTTTCTTTTAATATTAAGATTCAGAGCAGGCCTACATACAGTAGAATATAAAAAAATATATATACTTAAAATTACACACGTTTTATGGGGACATTTCATAGACATAATAATTTGTATACTGTACACACTGTATATTCTATCCCCAAACCCTAAACCTGCCCATCACAGAAAACTTTATGCATATTTACAATTTCAAAAAAACATCACTTAGTATGATGTATTAGCTGTTTTCCTGATGGGGAACAAAAAATGCTCTTACAAGAACAAGGATTTTGTATATTGCCATCTTTGTGGGATGGCAATGTCCACACACACACACACACACACACACACACACACACACACACACACACACACACACACACACACACACACACACACACACAAACTCATTCTCAAATTAGGTCCCCATGGTGACACGAGTTCCCATGAGTCAGTGTGCATTCAGGTTGAAGTCCCCACCGAGATGTACACACACACACACACACACAGGTTTGTTTTGCTATCTTAGTGAGGACATTCCATAGGCGTAATGGTTTTTATACTGTACAAACTGTACATTCTAATCCCATGCGCTACCCCTTAACCCTAAACCTCCCCATCACGGAAGACATTCTGCATTTTTACATTTTTAATAAAACATTGTTTAGTATAATTTTAAAGTTATTTTAAATATGAGGACTCATGAAATGTCCTCCTATTTCGTGTTTACATCGTAATACCAGTGTAATACCCATGTCATTATACAAATTTGTGTCAAGCACACACACACACACAGATTTCAATAAACTGTCAGTGAAAGGTGGTTGGCTGTCAACATTGGGATATCAAACAAAATATAAGAGAACAATCATGAAAGAATAGAGTTGCTGACAAAATGCGGGACACAGCTACATATCCCATTCAAAAATCCTTCTAATGCTCAAAAAAGTGTATTTTTGTATACATATTTTTAAAAAGATGTAATATAAGTCTAAGGTGTCCCCTGGATGTGTCTGTGAAGTTTCAGCTCAAAATACCCGATAGATTTTTTTTTTAATTCATTTTTTTAGCTGCCTATTTTGGGGCATCATTATAAACGAGGCGATTCAGCGCTACTGGCCCTTTAATTCTCGTGCTCCACGCCCCCGGAGCTCGTGCTTGCCTCGAACAGTGCATAAACAAAGCTTACACAGCTAATATAACCCTCAAATGGATCTTTACACAGTGTTCGTCATGCATACGGCATGTATGCGTCGGATTATGTGAGCATTGTATACTGTTATATTGTTTACATGTGATTCTGAATGAGTTTGAGGCTGTGCTCCGTGGCTAACGGCTAATGCTACACTGTTGGAGATTTATAAAGAATGAAGTTGTGTTTATGAATTATACAGACTGCAAGTGTTTAAAAATGAAAATAAAGATGGCTCTTGTCTCCGTGAATACAGTAAGAAACGATGGCAACTTTAATCACATTTAACAGTACATTAGCAACATGCTAACGAAACATTTAGAAAGACAGTTTACAAATATCACTAAAAATACCATGTTATCATGGATCATGTCAGTTATTATCGCTCCATCTGCCATTTTTCGCTATTGTCCTTGCTTACCTAGTCTGATGATTCAGCTGTGCACAGATCCAGACGTTAATACTGACTGCCCTTGTCTAATGCCTTGAACATGGGCTGGTATGCAAATATTGGGGGCGTACATATTAATGATCCCGACTGTTACGTAACAGTCTGTGTTATGTTGAGATTCGTCTGTTCTTCGGAGGTCTTTTAAACAAATGAGATTTATATAAGAAGGAGGAAACAATGGAGTTTGAGACTCACTGTATGTCATTTCCATGTACTGAACTCTTGTTATTTGACTATGCCAAGATAAATTTAATTTTTCATTCGAGGGCACCTTTAATAGTTATTAACTCTCCTGAAATGTGGAAAATGTTTGACATTTCTCTGACTAGCCTCAAAGTACAGTATTGCACAAACATCTAACTTAGTTCTTATGATAATCACACCAAACATGCATTGCATGATTGGGTGCTTGAACACATAATTTATAGCAACATTTTCTGGAGGACATCCTTGAAATGAATCCTTCCACTGCCTCAAGATCAGCCTCATCTAGCACAGTGTCTACAGCAAACAGTAGAATATTCTAAAATAAAGATGAGATCTGATGAGAAAGATGAGATTTTACATCACTGTTTTGCTGCTTATTATTTACAAATATCATCCATTTGAAAAAAACAAATTGTCATGTTGTTTTTCTGTATGAATGCACTGTGATGGCGCCATGGTGGTGTATCTACTGTCTTCATAGCTCTCAGAGAAGAGGTCAGGATGACTGCAGGCAATGAAGTGGCTGAAAAATTAGTTCCAGTCCATAAGACAAATTATGACTGTTTTTGTAAAAGCCAAAAAACAAAGAATCAAAAGCTTCTGTTCCCCTTTGAAATAATAACTGCCTAAAAGCTTTGTCAGATGAACAGAGTGCAAAAATCACATCGGTTCAAAGCTGAAGACCAAGCAAGACAGTTTAACAAAGACTATTAATAAGATTGAGAGACTGTCCTCGGATCAAAAACATGCAACCAGAATATATTTTAAAATATTATCCATGTCAAAAAAAAAAACAACAGATAAATAAAGCGTTCATCTTTTAAAATGTATCTCAAACTTACAGAGAGTGTTTTGATGCTTGGCCTGTTTGGATGCTTGATTCCTTCAGGCAGGTTTTGGAGGCCAAAAACATTGTTCATTTAAACAGATGAAGCTTACAGCCACAGTATGGGGTGAAGAGATCTCTATTAGAATTGGAAATCTGACTGGGCCAGTCAAGGCTTCTCATGGTCTCTGACCCAGATAAACATCATGGGTTTTTAGACAGTGTGCTTACAAGTATAGTATACCAATGTTTCCAATAAATAAGGAATAACTGACTTCAGGCTGTTGAATTCTTAGAAAATTTTGTGGAGTTGACGTTACAACATGGGTGTACATTATTTTCTAAGAATTCAACGGCCTGGAGTCAATTATTCCACTTATCCTACGGTTACCACACCTCAAAACACTGTTCCCATGTTGTATTTAAAGATTCAACAGCTGTATATTTCCACCAATGACATAAACCAGGCAGTCTGTTTAGCAGAATATGTGGGAGAGGTGTGCTATAGTGCCACTATACAGTACTCCAATGCAGGTGGTAGTTCATTCTGAGGAACAAATTGATGTGGTTAAAGTTACCATCGTTTCTTACTGTATTCACAGAGACAAGAGCCGTCGCTATTTTCATTTTTAAACACTTGCAGTCTGTATAATTCATAAACAACTTCATTCTTTATAAATCTCTCCAACAGTGTAGCATTAGCCGTTAGCCACGGAGCACAGCCTCAAACTCATTCAGAATCAATGTAAACATCCAAATAAACACTGTACTTACACGATTAGACATGCTGCATGACGAACACTTTGTAAAGATTCATTTTGAGGGTTATATTAGCTGTGTGAACTTTTTTTTATGTTGTTTAAGGCAAGCGCGAGCTCTTGAGGCGTGGAGCACAATTAAAGGGCCACACACCCTGAATCGGCTCATTTCTAATGATGACCCAAAATAGGAAGTTAAAAAAATGAATTTAAAAAAATCTATGGGGTATGTTGAGCTGAAACTTCACAGACACATTCAGGGGACACCTTAGACTTATATTACATCTTTTTAAAAAAAGTTCTAGGGCACATTTAATTGACTGACAGAGGACCGTGTGGGAACGTTCTGTTAACGTCCCAAATATCCTCTTTGTAACGTTCTTATGTGACCATAAAATAACCAAAATGGAATGTCACCCTAAAGTCATATAACAAACCTTAAACTGCAGCACTTTCATTACCAAAAGAGGATGTTTTATGAACGCCCCTAATGTTCTGTAAATGTTCCGAATTTTCATCCTTTAGAGAACTTTTAGGGAAAGTTGCGCAAGGTCACGAGAATGTTGCCTTCTACGCGGGTGGTAGCTCATTCTGAGGGAAAAACTGATCCACTCAGGATGTGCTGCCCCTCAATTTGGGCCCTTTTTAATGTTAATACTTCAGAAAGCAGTGTGGCTGTAGCCTTTCTATGCCAAAGCCTGCCACACTTCCGAAGCTCAGCGGCCTCAAGTCAGGCCGTGACATGGGTGGGAGACCTTAGAAATTTGATTGTAATGGAAGATGCTTTAGTGAGGCCAACAGGGGGCGCTCACTCCCAGGCCTTCTATTGCCAAATGACTAAAGAAATGTTATCAGCAAAATGGTGTAAAAGCATACATTTCTTTTCTATTAGCATGGACTGCTGCTTCCGCAATTGGTGAAAATCACGCAGTTTGAAAAGCAGAATATGTGAGAGAGGTGTGCTATAGTGATTATACAGTACTTCAATGCAGGTGGTAGCTCATTCTGAGGGACAAATTCAGCCACTCAGGATGTGCTGCCCCTCGATTTGGACTTCTTTTAATGTGACTTCAGAAAGCAGTGTGACTGTAGCCTTCCATGTCCAGAGCCTGGCACACACCTGAAGCTAAGCGGGCTCTGACCAGGCCGTGAAATGGATGGGAGACCTTCTTTGAAAAAAATTGGATTGTTATTGGAAGATGCTTTAGTGAGGCCAGCAGGGGGTGCTCACTCCCAGGCCTGTATGGCTCCTGTAGCCAAAAGACTCAAGAAACGTGATCAGCAAGATGGTGTAAAAGTTACATTTCTTGTCTATTAGCATGGACTGCTGCTTACACAGTTGGCGGAAACCACGCAGTTTCAATAGCAGAATATGTGAGAGAGGTGTGCTATAGTGTGACTATACAGTACTTCAAAGCAGGTGGTAGCTCATTCTGAGGGACAAATTGAGCCACTCAGGACCCTGCAAACAAGCCTGCACTGGTCCTTTACGGGCCCACTTAGGGCTTCCAGCGCAGGGCCCCTGAGAATTTGCTCACTGCCCTGCACGGGCAGCCCTCACTTAGCCTCCAGGAAGATCTAAAATGTGGTGAAAATTGCATTGTGGAACCTTTTTGATTTACCATAATGTGTGAAGGGATGATTTAGGTTTTTAGGGTGATTTAGGCAATTTAGGACATAAAATGATGTGACATGGAAAAATCATTTTGCCATTGGAGTGCATGAAAAAGAAACACACACACATGCGACAATGAACGAGAATACGGTTTGTAACAAGTTTATTAAGAAACAAACAAACATAACACTTCAGTTAACAGTCCTCCTCGCTTAAAATTAAAAACAGAAAAAGAGCGAAAACCAAAGACAATATAAAAGCATCCCCAGTTCCTTAAGGGGCCAAGGGGAAAAGGAAAGCAATATCAATACAGAAATACACATTTCATCATAGCGGAACCTGATAATGAAACAAAGGTGTACCTGCATCAATAACTTAAAACAATTAAGAAAATAAACATTTGATTTATTCATTCATTACAAAAAAAAAAAGAGCCATCCACTACCTGGTGTGTATTTTGCCTTAATGCCAGCATTAAGTAAAGGGATGAGAAAGAAACTAACAGAGGGCCAGCAAGGGTATTTCTTTGATAGCATAAGACACACCTAGAAAGCAGAGAGTTGATCTGCAGGACTAATTAAAGCAGGACTGTTTTGTGGACTCTGGTTTGGCATCTTCAAAATATATCCAGACCTCAATAACCTCCTGGTGCCCAGTCTCTGACCATTGTGTGGTATAAAAGCCCACTCCAACTATATAAAGCTTTAACGTTCTACTAAACCAGCATTAGCTTTCCCTCAACACTCAGACAACACTCTTTATAAATAACCTCTCATTTGTGTATATTTGGTTTAAGCTAGAGGTAGGCCGTACCTTCGGGCTTCAGCATCCCATCTAAATAAAAATTCTTGGCCCTTAAATGCTTACCCCACCGGCTGTGGTAAATAAAACAAAAAACATACACATGAAATCAAGCAATTATGTTCAACATTGATTATTCAAAATCAAATGTCAAAAGAGGTCAATTTTTGATCGCTTCCATTTGTTGATCATTTATGATAACTTGAGCAACTGGTTTCTTTCTTTTCCTACTTTCTTTTCTGTTTATCAGAGATTTTCCCTTAAGAAATAACATCCAGTCCCGTCACACACACACACCGACTGTCCCAAAACACTACATCATCTCAAACAGGGCTGTCGTCAGGGAGGGGGCAAAACCGGGAAAGTTATCCCAGGACGCACTAAGGTCCTCTATTTGACCTGGTGGAAAATAACATTTTATCCCAGGGTCTGTGAATTTATGATTATATTTACTTGCATATACAGTGCAATAACAGAGTCAGATATTTAACGTTCAGGAGCTTTAGATCTGTCTGGAAGTGACAGATATATGATTTGCAAATAGCTATTACTGTAATTTATTCTTTGGGTCTCCTTGGGTTGAGTCATATCTGGCATATATTGCAAATTGCATTGTTTATAATGACTAACAACTGCATAAATTCCCCTGGTTTAATATGAACGAAAGAGTTTTCATGTCAAAAGAAATTGAAATAAAGTAGGTGGCAAAAATGCGACATTTGGTGAAGTGAAACTTTCTCCATTTTGGAGAATTATTTTAAATGATTGAACAAAAAAAAAAAAAAAATGTATTCATTTTAAAAATTCCAGAGTAAATTAGAATATGTAGCAAAACAATATGAAAAGCCTGCTTAAAGCAAATTAAATGTGTAAAACATTGACATTAATGAAACAACAAGCAGATGTAGGGTGAAAAACTCGCACTCAGAGTAACACTGACCTCAATATTCACTTCCTGCCGCTCGCTTCACGCCCAAAGCACGTTTCAACTGACTGTAACAGGAAGAAGTGGAAGACAGAGCACATGGAGAAGGATGGTAGACCTCCTCATCCACAACATCAGCAGCCTCTTTTTAGATTTCTCTTTTTAGACATCAAAAAAGTTCTATTCTACTTCACAAATCTACCTAGCAACATTTACTAGCTGCTTCTACAAAGCACAAGAACAGACATGTTTATATAGAGAAGAAATGAAAATACAAAAAGTAAACATCCTGACTTTCACACACAATACGAATAAAATAAATGAAAAAATGCCATTTCATTACAATAGGACAAAATAAGATGCCTTGCATAGGGGGGAACAAGAGCAAACATAGGTAGGAAAACCATGCATACCGAAAGGCGATATGGGGGACTTAAACTGAACGTATCACATAGTGCAAAAATCCCAAGAAGAAACGAGGGACTGAATCAAATGCGAATGAATCTCTGAGCCCAGCCCAACCCACCCAGCCCCTTCACCAGGCCGTTACCACCCGAAAATCCCCACCGGTGTGGACTTTGGTCTGTCCTGTGATAAACAAGGCATAGGGAGATGAGATTGCCGTGGTGATGGAGGTCTTATGACCCCATCCCTGCCCACTTTGGTGAATGCCGCTAGCGCATCTTGTGATCATCAGTGTTGCCCATGTTGGAGCCAGGGCTGGGGTCCTGCTGTCGCCTGGGCTGGGTCACACACACAATCACACATGCAAATATGTGCACAAACAACCACGCACCCCAACAAACAAACCGAGACAGAGACAGAAATATAGTTAAAATGGTTGTGCTGTGCTTAACTCGCTGACATGTTAGTTGTCAAACTGGAAACACAACAAGAGGAAAAGGTTGCAGCCCCACATGCAATTGCATATACGATAACAGAGTCAGGTATTAAATGTTCAGGAACTTTAGATCTGTCTGGAAGTGATAGAGACATGGTTTACAAACATTACTGTCATTTAATATTGGCATTTATTTTTCAGGTCGAAACTGTTTATAATGACAAACTGCATAAATTCATCTGCACTTTTATATTGAATAAAGGGAGTTTTTATGCCAAAATCTCATCATAAACCAAAGAAAACAGAAAGGAAAATAATGTTAGCGGCAAAATGTGATATTTAGCGATTTGAAACTCCATTTTGGATAATTATTTTGGTAACACTTTACAATAAGGTTTCATTAGTTAACATTAGTTAACTAATTTAGTTAACATGAATTAAGAATGAACAATACTTCTACAGAATTTATTAATCTTAGTTAATGCTAATTTATATGGAAGCTTGTTTCTACCACAAAAAGAAAAAGATAATTGTGACTCTTTATCTCACAATTCTGACTGTTTTCCCCTCAGAATTGTGGGATATAAAGTTGCAACTGAGAAATAAAGTCAGAATTCCAAGATATAAACTCACAATTCTGAAATTTTTTCTCACAATTGTGAGTTTATATCTTAATTCTGACTTGTTTTTTTGCTATTCAGACTTTTTTGCAATTGCAAGTTTATATCTCTCAATTCTAACTTTATAACTCGCAATTGCGACTTTACATCACGCAATTTTGAATTCAGAATTCAACTGCAAAATGTTAACTCGGAATTGCATGATGTAAAGTTGTTCAATTCTTAATTCAAAATTGCATGATGTAAAGTCGCAATTGCGAGTTATAAATTTGCAATTGCGAATTATAAAGTCAGAATTGCAAGATATAAATTTGATTGCGAATTATACAGTCAGAATTGCAAGATATAAACTCACAATTGCGAATTATAAAGTCAGAATTGTAAGATATAAACTCGCAATTGCGAGAAATAGTCAGAATTGTGAGATAAATTTGCAATTGAGAATTAGAAAATCAGAATTGCGAGAATTGCGAGATATAAACTCGCAATTGCGAGAAATAGTCAGAATTACGAGATATAAAAAAATCGCAATTGCGAGTTATAAAGTCAGAATTGCGAGACATAAATTTGCAATTGCGAATTATAAAGTCAGAATTGTAAGATATAAACTCGCAATTGCGAGAAATAGTCAGAATTGTGAGATAAATTTGCAATTGCGAATTAGAAAATCAGAATTGCGAGATATAAACTTGCAATTGCGAGAAATAGTCAGAATTATGAGATATAAATTTGCAATTGCGAGTTATAAAGTCAGAATTGCGAGATATAAATTTGCAATTGCGAATTATAGTCAGAATTGTGAGATATAAATTTACAATTGTGAATTATAAAGTCAGAATTGTAAGATATAAACTCGCAATTGCGAGAAATAGTCAGAATTGTGAGATATAAATTTACAATTGTGAATTATAAAGTCAGAATTGCGAGATATAAATGTGCAATTGCGAATTATAGTCAGAATTGCGAGATATAAATTTACAATTGTGAATTATAAAGTCAGAATTGCGAGATATAAACTTGCAATTGCAGAAAAGTCAGAATAGAAAGAAAACAGAATTGTAGTCAGAATTCCGAGATGTAAATTCACAATTGTAAGATGTAAACTCGCAATTCTGACTACAATTCTGAATTCCGAATTGCATGCTGCAAAGTCGCAATTGTGAGTTATAAAGTCAGAATTGTGAGATAAAAAGTCAACATTAAAAATTTTTAAATAGTTAATGCACTGTGAACTAACATGAACAATAAACTACTGTATTTTTATTAACTAACATTAAAAAAGATTAATAAATACAGTAATAAATGTATTGCTCATTGTTAGTTCATGTTAGTTAATACATTAACTAATGTTAATTAATAAGACCTTATTGTAAAGTGTTCCCATTATTTTTAATGATCAAAAAATATATTCATTTTAAGAAATCCAGAGTAAATAAGAATATGTAGCAAAACACTGTGAAAAGTTTGCTTAACACACACACCAAGACAGACAAGACAGAGTACAGCTATTTTCTGACATGTAATTTCTCAATCTACAAACAAGATTAGTAGAAAAGTTTGCAGCACACATGCAATTGCTTTTCGTGTCCAGAAGGGGACGGCAGAGATCAACTTCAGTCTAGACGCTAAAAATTGAGCTGCTTTTTTTGGTTGAAGTGGCAGACATTAGTCATTAGTCAGGGGGAAGTCTTCAAATCACTAGCTTTAAAAATAAAAATATGACTGATGGCCTTGTCACAGATACATATGTTTATGTGCCTATGTCTAAATCTCTCCCTGACATAGATGTCTGAGCACAGACAGGGCAGACGGACGGACAGACAGACAGGCAGACGGTGAGAGAAAGATAGACGAAGAGGCAGACATAGTGTATCTCACATAGCGTGAGGTCATCATCCGTGGAAGCGGCGATTATAGCACGCTCTAACCCTAGAGCTACGCAATGCTGTTTTTACTCGACCCGACGCCTGGGAATCCCATCTTTAAGCATATCCATTAACAGATCAAGCTGTTATAGCTGTCATACGCACAGCACAAAGCAGTCTGGTGCATAAACATGCTACTGTAAATAATAAGCATTATCTAGCTGTTGACAATTTTGGTGAACTGCAGAATTAAACATTCTTTTCTAGCAACAAACTGCTTGTTATTTATACACTAAGTTTACTGCAAAAAATGCTTTTCTTGTTTAGAATTTTTGTCTAGTTTCCAGTCCAAATATCTAAAAATTCTTAAATCCAGATGCTTTTATTATCTAATTGTTTTATTTAAATAATATTGTTTCTGTTTGAAATCTTGTTTCTGTCCCAAACAGAAAAAAAGATTACTTTTCTAAGCCCATTGGCAGATAATTTTGCTTTTTTTAAGCAAAAACTCACTTCATTTTGATTTCTTTTTCCAGATAACAAGAACAAATATCTTATGTCATTTTACTTATCTAGTAAAAGCATCTGGATTTAAGAATTTGTAGATATTTAGACTGGAAACAAGACAAAAATACTAAATAAGAAAAGCATTTTTTGCAATGTTTGGCATCAATAATTATTTTTTTAAAGAAATTAATACATTAATTCAGCAAGGACATATTAAATTGATCAAGTGTGACAGTTATGTTACAAAAGATTTCAAATAAATGCTGTTTTTTTAAATGTATATTTTGCACAAAATACTGTTTTCAACATTAATATTTTAATTGTTATTTTAAATTGTAATAATAATTCACAATATTACCGATTTTACTGTACACTCTAAAAAATGCTGGGTTAAAAACAACCCAAAATAGGTTCGAAATTAAAAATCAGACACATAACTACTAGAGGCAACAATAAACAAAAGATGAAGCAATTTAATTAATGTTTATTGTTTAATTAATATTTATCAAACTTATTATTAAATGTTAAATTCCAACATATTTTGGGTTCATTTTAAGCAAGCAATACGGTAATTTTTTAACCCAACTTGGGTTGATTTAACCCAGCATTTTTTAGAGTGTAGTTTTGTGTGTGTAGGCCTATATATATTTTTTATAATAAATACAAATAATATTAAAAGAATATATTTTTTTTATAACGTATAACTGTTAATTTTTATGCATTTTTATATTTTTAAATGAATGTGAATGGTAACACAACAATGTTTAACAAAGCTTAAACCAACATAAGATGGTGTGTTAGTCTTAGTCTGATTTCAGCTGGTCTCTTGAGTTGTTTAGCTGGGTGGCCAGATGGTGAAAAATCCCAGTCAACAGACCAGGCTGACCAGGTTGGACCAACAGACCAGTTTAGGTTTGAGTTTCAGCAAGGCAATAAATATTGGGCAAAAATAAGAGCACAAATCAAACTGCAAAAGATGCCAGATATATATCTTTAGGGCTTTATAAAGCACAAAAAGCATTTTTATGTTTGCTCCTTAGTATTTAAGCTTTGAAAAAGCATGTTTGTGTGGATGAGAGGACGAAGCATCGATCATACGGAGCCCAGCTGAAGCACTCTCCTGTACCACAAGTCAATAGTGCTTAGATTCTGCTGGCCAGACAGCGCTGCTAATGAAAAAGATCAATACTAATGATATATTAATACTTTCACTGGCCCAACATCACTCATCCTCTAATCCCACCTGCAGTAAAGGCCTGGGTTTCATGAAAAATGGCCTATCTATTTTTCATCCATCTCTTTACCATCTATCATGCAGAAGGCCATTACCCTCTTCGATATCTTTCAGCTTTGATTCGCCCCCTTGGACTCCCTGCGTACACAAACAGTGACGAAACCGCATTAAGACGCACTGATAGAGGACAAATAAGAGCGAAAGCTCCCTTTTGTCTCTTTCCCAGAGAGGTCGTAAGCGATTTTAAAGTCTCTAAATGCATTGTTCGCCTTTCAAAACGAACCTGGCCCACTTTCCCAGAAAACACTGGCTTTTTTTTTTCACAGATCCAGACTGCAATTGTGCTGGTTTTTATCCAATTACGGATGATGGAGTTTAAGATCTGACCACAGCTATGCGACCGTTGCGTGTAGCGTGAAGGCTCGAGGTTCGATCCGCGCTCAAGTGTTATGCGCTTTCCAAAATAAAGCCGGCCGAACCGTGCAGCTCGAAAAACAAGCTCCGAACGAGGATCAGACTCCACGCTGCTGGGATGAGAAAGCATGAATTATAGAATAATTACAGGGTTTAATTTTCCACCGCTCACAGTGACTTTGAGCTTTGAGGGAAAAACATTTGGCCCGTGAGTCACAGATCGCCTGACTGCAATGAGTAAGAAATTTGATTTTCATAAGCAGCCAGATCTATTTAAAAAAGAGACCTTGGCGTGATTGATTTTGGAAGAGAGGATGAAGAGTGTGTAAAGGAACGCCTGAGGGTGTAGATTAGGAGGGAGGAATATAAAGGCGGCGGTACATAAGGGGAATCTTTCTGGTCATGTGCTGCCAAGCTGTGCCTGAGAGCTCCCAGAGGGCTTTGCAGCAGGGGAGTGGGTGGGCGGGGCAGTAAGGAATCTTGGGATGGAAGTCTGGTCTCCATTACAGAGGTCTGAGAAGAACGAGCTGGGGGTCTCTCACGCCGGTAGAGTGTTTTTTGCACTTACAGTACAGTATAAGACCCAGAGTTGCTTATAGAAGCCTGAATTCCCACTTACACACACCTACATGTACCTACCAACACATATAGACACAGTAAATACACCCACACACACACACACACACACACACACACACACACACACACACAGAAGAATACATAAAGGTGCTCCTTCATGCACATGCTCTTGTGAAATACACACTCACGTACACACACTTACAGACACAGACACGGTTTAGTGCATGACACAAGGATAGAGAGAAGCAGAGGAGACAGACCCTGGTCCTTGAAGGCCATCAGTCCCAGATTTTTGATGCCACAGGGTCCTAAAAAACACAATTTGGTTTTCATCTTAAGAGCGCAGTTTGGATTGACTGTAGAATGATTATATTTGAGGACTTACAATGCAAAGACACTTCATGCACTAAGCCATGAGTAAACAAGTAAAGCACTTCAATAGCTTACACGTACACAAACTCACATAGAGTACATATATGCATGCATACATACAAAATACTAAGAAACATACATGCCCTCCTTCATTACGCTTTTGCTCTGAGTAATTTATAGTAAACAGAAAATCAAGGCAGCAGTTCACTACATAAAATCCTAAATTGTTGTCTTACCTCCTGAGTTATTAAATGACTGAGCTGTGCCATCGGCATCTGCTAAATGACAAGTGATCAAATCAGTATTACTCCAGACAAGCTGTTTAGCTACGTCAAGAGCTCTCAAAACATGCAGCGAACAGGGAACAGACAGACATCATGTGAGGTGGCACTTATTTACCTGTTCCTGCAGTGCAATTTTGAAAGGAAACAGATTTTACAATTATCATTTTCATGATCGGATGTCAAAGTAAAAGAATTTTACAGATATATAGTGACTTTCATGTTTGGCAATATCTTACATGACTTTTAGAATAAAGTAAATTCGTTAGGTTTAATTGATTTTCTTAAAGGTCAAAAACAAAATCAAGCACACAGAAAATACAATTATTTTTACGACATTATTAAGTACATAATATCAAATACAATATTTTCATTACCGTAATGTGAAATAAATAGTGCTGTCAAATCGTTTAATCGTGATTAATCGCATTTAACTTAAAAGTTTGTAAATATAATAGATAGATAGGTGTGTGTGTGTGTATATACACAAACACACATTATATACTTACAAACTTTTATGTTAGATGTGATTAATCGCGATTAATCGCATCTAACTTAAAAGTTTGTAAATATATAATGTGTGTGTACACAAACTCACATCATTTATTTACAAACTTTTATGTTAGATACGATTAATCGTGATTAATCGATTTGACAGCACTATTTATTTCACATTACGGTAATGAAAATATTATTTTTGATATTATGTACTTAATTGTCATGAAGATAATTGTTTTTTGTTTGCTCGATCTAGTTTTTGACCTTTAAAATTTAATTTTGTTAGATGCAATTAATTGCATTCGATTAAATGCAATTAATCGAATCTAACATGAAAGTTTGTAAATATGTGTGTGTTTATATATATATATATATATATATATATATATATATATATATATATATGTATGTATATACACACACAGACACACACACACTCATATTATATATTTACAAACCTTTATATTAGATGCGATTAATTGCATTTAATCGATTTGACAGCACTAGAAAAAATTAATTTTTTAAAAACCTGCCCTACAACAGTTCCTAAAAATATTATTTACAGGAATCATCATTGAGAGTAATAAGAACTGCATCCTCAAAAGTGAAATGTCAGAATGCATTACAGTAATGACATATTTTGGGGAAAATGTGCTCAGTTGTCATGAATAAATAATGTGGCAATGCAGAAATGTCCTAATAATAGGTTTGTTATGCAAAATATTGTTTTTTATTATGGGGTGAAATCTGATCTAGACATGATGTTGTGAGATTCACTCTACCACTTTAGCTTGACCCATAAGAAAAGATGCCGCTGGCACCACTTAATCATCTCTCGGCTCAGGAGCTACTAAAACATTGTATTTTCAGTGAACTGCTCCTTAAAGCATCAGCTATTTTGGTAGTGGCTGTCAATCAAAATATTAGCAAGAGGAATTAGGTAAAGATTATGCAAAAAAAAAAAAAGCACATACAGAAGTATTGTACATGCGCAAGTGGAAAACATGTACACACACGCACACACACACACACACACACAAACACACACACATACACACAAACTAGGACCTACTGAACTCTGTTACAACTAATACAAAATAACATATCGGATTTTAAGCATGCACTAACTGATCGAAACTTCACACACTCATACACACATCCTCACTCACTCCAGCTCTCACCTCCAAGTCCTCACGGTGCGAGCGATCCCTGTCCTCAAAATCACGAGTCCTTCTGCGGGCTTCCTCAAAGGCTGCTTGGGCTAGAGCATCCTCATGCTGTAGAAACACATAAAAAGACAGGAAGCCAGGCAGCGGTCAGTTATTTCTGATATACATGTCATGAGGAACAAAAGGCAGTTTATGATATCTGTACCTGTGCCCTCTCATCATCATATTCCAGACAACCCATCCCATCCAAACGCTGAAGATCAATCCAGCCTCTCCAGATCACACACACTCCATTCAGGATCATAGGAGCCTTCAGGTACACCTGCACACATACACACACTTAGTTATTATGGATATTATGACATACATACACAGCACAACAACAACAACAACAATAAAAAGATAAATGAGATGGAATCTGTAGAATGTGTAGCTTTTTCTAAGCAGATTTAGAAGGGAAATTGGAAGAATTTTACATGGAAAAATGTCCTTATTGCAGAGTGACATTTGGGTCAATAACACAACCTCATTTTGTTTAGTCTGGATCTATTAATTTGTTTATAAATACAATTTACAATTAAAAAATATTTATTCTTATATTAAAATAATTTAATTATTCAGGGAAAAAACATATAGTAGTTTGGAATAATGATGTATTATTTACAAAAAACTATAATTTTATTAAAATATTATATAAAAATGAATTTAAAAAAAGAACATGGAAAACACAAATACTTTTTATATGATTTTCTTTCTCGTATTTATACATATATTACTTTTTTATTCATATTATATTTATAAACTTGAAAATAATATTTAATATTGTACATTGTATATAGTCAAAGAGTAAGGAAATTATGTTATTGTACATGTGCTGACATTTTCAGAATCATTATATGTAAAAATTTAGTATAAATGTCTTTTTAAAAAACCATAGGAAATCCAAAAAAAAAAAATAATAATAAAAAAATGCTAAGAACATGGCACATCCATTTTAAACATGGTTTTTAAAAGGTCTTTTTTTCTTTTAAGTGTCACTGATTCATCTAACAACTACAATATACTGCAGATACAATTAACTCTACAGTAAATCCTGCTACTCCGCCTACACAGACGCAACAAGCCCTCGGAACAGGTGAAATGCCATAACCACCTACTCCACAGTTGTATCCGCATTTGAAAACCCCCTCTCAACATCACACCTGGCTGTACAATGGTTCATTTGAATTGTAAAACACTTGTGAGCTGTTCAGTGGAAGTTACTGCTGGAAATGGCCTCAAAACTGGACATATAAACATTTAACCATTACAACTTTTTCTGTCTCTTCCTGTCCTATCTCAGCTTTAGCCCAGCCAATGTCTGTAGGGTCCAATGTTTGCTTCCTGCGATGAGAGTGTTTATTTATGGAGGCCAACGTAGTAGAGAGTAAGGGTACACCGATGCAGAGACAGGCAAAGCCTGTCTGAATTTATTTATACTGAGCATGGCCAACGAGTGCACACGGCAGCGCGGGCGAGCGCATGATTGCATCCGTGTGTGAGACTCAGATGATGGGTGGGACTATGAATAAGACAAGGTGGACAAAGAGTGAGAGAGATGTTGAGAATGTGGAGACAGGGGTATATGACTGTCTGTCTGGCTCAGAGCCACAGGAATATCACATCTCTGCCACTGAGGAATCCAGGCTGAGACAAAAGCGTGCAGTCTGTCGGTCTGTGGGTGCTGTTTATTTCTGTAACTGCAGTGAAAGAGGCCAGCTATAAACGCATACGCATATGCACGTATCCTCAGCGTTACCCGCCAAAACCACCCGAGTCACCAAATAAGAGCGAAGTTCCACCGTGCTGCTCCAAAAAGGCGAGAAACACAGGAACACTGTTGTGTGTTGTTGGACACTCAAAGTCCCCCACTGGGCGCTGGTGACTGCCGGAGCGACCTGCCAGACAAACACACTCGGCCAGAGCAGACACAACATGAGCTCTGTCTGACTTTACTGCTGTCCTTTAAGCGTCTGTGTGTATCTGTGTGTGTGGAGGAACTGCTTTTGGAGTCAGTTCAGAGGGTAAACTGCTGTCTGCCCTGGTTTCATACCCACTAAATTCACCACACCGATGTGAATGTCGTCTAGCATAAATATAGCCCACCAATTCATTTATCAAACACTAACTTTTCCTATTCAAGAAAAAGGGTACTTAACACTCTTTTGATCACCAATGCTTCATATTTTTTATTAAAACTACAATAAAAAACAATAATATTGTGAAATATTATTATGATTTAAAATAACCGTGTTGTATTTTAATAGATTTTAAATGTAATTTATTCATGTGATGGTCTTCGGTGTCACATGATTCTTCAGAAATCATTCTAATATGCTAATTTGGTGCTCAAGAAACAAATCAATGTTGAAAACTGCTTAATATTTTTGTGGAAAGCGTGATCCATTTTTTTTTTTATAAACAAAAAGTTTAAAGGAACACTCAACTTTTTTTGAAAATAGGCTCATTTTCCAACTCCCCTAGAGTTAACCAGTTGAGATTTACCGTTTTCGAATCCATTCAGCCGATCTCCGGTTCTGGCAGTACCACTTTTATCATAGCTTAGCATAGTTCATTGAATCTGATTAGACCGTTAGCATCGCGCTCAAAAATGACCAAAGAGTTTCGATATTTTTCTTATTTAAAACTTGACTCTTCTGTAGTTAAATTGTGTACTAAGACCAACGGAAAATAAAAAGTTGTGATTTTCTAGGCCTATATGGCTAGGAACTATACTCTCATTCTGGCGTAATAATCAAGGAACTTTGATGCCGTATCATGGCTGCAGCAGTGCAATGATATTACGCAGTGCCTGTGAGCCCCTGCTTGCACAGGGAACGTGCCTTGCAACCATGGAGACGTTTGTGAGAGACGCTGCGTAATACATTGCACTGCTGCAGCCATGATACGGCAGCAAAGTTCCTTGATTATTACGCCTGAATGAGAGTATAGTTCCTAGCCATATCAGCCTAGAAAATCGCAACTTTTCATTTTCCGTCGGTCTTAGTACACGATTTAACTACAGAAGAGTCAAGTTTTAAATAGGAAAAATATCAAAACTCTTTGGTGATTTTTAAGCGCGATGCTAACGGTCTAATCAGATTCAATGAACTATGCTAAGCTATGCTAAAAGTGGTACCGCCAGAACCGGAGATCGGCTGAATGGATTCGAAAACGGTAAATCTCAACTGGTTAACTCTAGGGGAGCTGGAAAATGAGCCTATTTTCAAAAAAAGTGGAGTGTTCCTTTAAAAGAACAAGGTTTTTTTTTTTTGGTCTTTAGTGCCACTTTTGCTCATTTTAATACATCCTTACTGAATAAAAGCATTAATTTATCAAATAATACACTAATGTTACACTAACCAACATAAACTATAACATAGAAGAGAAGTGATAAATTCTATTGCCATTCAAAATTTATGTGAATTCAAATAAATCAACTGTGTAAGGTGATTTATACTACAAGCTGTAATGTGAAAATTGTTAAAAGCCACTTTAATGGCATTTTATTTATTTTCCCTGAAGTCCACTTACTAAATTTGTTTTCATTTTGTTACTGTACCTTTAAGACTTTTTGTAAATAAATGTGAATGGCCTATGTAATGAAATTATTATCGCAGTTGTTGCAGTTCATCACAGTGGTTTGACTTTCAAAACACAGAATTGATGTTGATATATAAAAGTCAGTCATGTGTCAAAAGTGCTCATGGTTACATCAATGATGATATGTGACCCAGGACCACAAAACCAGTCATAAGGGTCAATTTTTTGAGATTGAGATTTATACATCATCTGAAGGCTGAATAAATATGCTCTGTTCCATTCCATTGATTTGGTTTGTTAGGATAGGACGATATTTGGCCGAGATACAACTATTTGAAAATCTGGAATCTGAGGATGCAAAAAAATCTAAATATTGAGAAAATCACCTTTAAAGTTGTCCAAATGAAGTCCTTAGCAATGCATATCCACTCACAAAAATACATTTTTGATATATCTTCATGGAACATGATATTTACTTAAAGGTGCCCTAGAATCAAAAATGTAATTTACCTTGGCATAGTTGAATAACAAGAGTTCAGTACATGGAAATGACATACAGTGAGTTTCAAACTCCATTGTTTCCTCCTTCTTATATAAATCTCATTTGTTTAAAAGACCTCCGAAAAACAGGCGAATCTCAACATAACACCGGCTGTTACGTAACAGTCGTGATCATTAATATGTACGCCCCCAATATTTGCATATGCCAGCCCATGATCAAGGCATTAAACAAGGGCAGTCAGTATTAACGTCTGGATCTGTGCACAGCTGAATCATCAGACTAGGTAAGCAAACAAGAACAACAGCGAAAAATGGCAGATGGAGCGATAATAGCTGACATGATCCATGATTACATGATATTTTTGTGATATTTGTAAATTGTCTTTCTAAATGTTTTGTTAGCATGTTGCTAATGTACTGTTAAATGTGGTTAAAGTTACCATCGTTTCTTACTGTATTCACGTAGACAAGAGCCGTCGCTATTTTCATTTTTAAACACTTGCAGTCTGTATAATGCATAAACACAACTTCATTCTTTATAAATCTCTCCAACAGTGTGTAATGTTATCCCGTTAACCACAAAGCACTATCAAACGTATTCAGAATCAAATGTAAACATCCAAATAAATACTATAGCATGGTGCATAGTTAATGACGCCCCAAAATAGGCAGTTAAAAATTTTATTTAAAAAAATCTATGGGGTATTTTGAGCTGAAACTTCACAGACACATTCAGGGGACACCTTAGACTTATATTACATCTTGTAAAAACTGGTTCTAGGGCACCTTTATCATCCTAATGATTTTTGGCATAAAAGAAAAATAGATCATTTTGATTGTTGGCTATTGCTACAAATATACCCGGGGAACTTATGACTTATAGCTCCTATAAATGATTTGGGCCTGCCCATGTTATGTCTATCCTGATGCCTGTGTTAAGTGACGAGAAGAATATTAAGAATATAAAGGCATATTTACAAGGGCGTAGATTTGGTTTCAACATTGGGGGGGTTGAACGTATGCTGCCTGTTTGTTTTTTTGTTTTGTTTTTTATATTAAAAAATAATAACCTGTTTTATGTGTAGTGTTATTGGATAATCTATCTATCTATCTATCTATCTATCTATCTATCTATCTATCTATCTATCTATCTATCTATCTATCTATCTATCTATCTATCTATCTATCTATCTATCTATCTATCTATCTATCTATCTATCTATCTATCTATCTATCAGAACTTTATGAAATGTATGTATAATCATTCATCAAATTCTAACATAACGGTGATTCTAAAAAGAAAGAAATTATGTTAAATATTGAAACCGCCAGTAGGCGGCAGCGATTCGCTTTTTTATTGAGTGAGTGAGTCACTTAAATCGTTCATTCAGCCAATTCGTTCAAAAGTCAGATTAATTTAGGAAGAAAACAAACACCGATGTGAATATTTTTGTCATTGATCATTACAGACACTATTGAAAAATGAACAAACAAAACAGACGGCTGTTTTGGTAAATGGTTACAGTTACACTGATAGTTATGGCTACATTGTAATGGATTAGCTAGCTAAAATATGAGTGTATTACAAAACATTCTCATACCTCCTTCTCAGTACATGCTTTATTCTTTTTAACGGACCAGCGGTTTAATATAGTTGGCTGGGCAGCGGTTCTCTTCATTTTTGGTGCTACCCGCGCTGTCTCATTCAAACAGTACAGCTCCACTCGCGTTGTTTTGGTGAAAGAGCGAGGCGCGTTGGTTGGGCGTTACCAATCGGTTCAATGGAGGGGGAGAATATTTTTGTCTAATTTATTATGACAAACTCATATTTGAATACAAACAAAATTATTGTTACAAAATAAATGAATTCTACATATTTTTCATTTGATCTGCTGTGATTTTCATGTTGAAATATTGGGGGGGTTGTAACTGAAGCATTTGAATATTGGGGGGGGGTGACCTCCCCCCATCCCCCCCACAAACTACGCCCCTGCATATTTATGACTAAAACAACTACGTTGTCAAATATCCAAGTGCAGTCACCACAGATGTAAATGTTTGCTGTTGTACAACCACTAAGAAGCCACTTTTACGAATGACACTGTTTACCAAAATCAAAAGATAAACCACAATCTCTCTGCAGGTCTAAATAACAGACACAAGACAAAGAGTCTCATTAGAATCAATGATTCAATAAACCACTGTTGAGAGTCGTGGTGTAGTGGTAGGGCGCATGTTCACGGCACATTACAACCCTTCTTGAGTCCCTAATACAAAATCCAGCTTTTTATTTTTTTAATTATTACTATGGCTGCTGCTAAAACATTTAAGCTTTTAATCTTTTAAAAAGTATTTCCAGGTGCATATCCACCTCAGATGTAAAAACATCAGTCCAAAAAAAAGAGTTATATGAAAAAACATGTCAGTGTTTTCACACCTGAGGAAATGGTAGCTTTCCTGTCAGCAGTGAAGGGCTTTTCTGACTATGTTCCCTTTCGAAACAAACTCTCTGGAACCGTTTCCCAAGCACAGCTTCCACCCCCACCTGCCCTCCTGAAACTCCTTCCCCATGTTTCCTTACAGGATGTGCCGTAGGCTGTGATCTGTGTCCCCCTCAGCAGTAAAACACAGGTAGGAAAAATAAAGCCTGCTCAGTTCTGCAGCAGTTTAACTAAACATCAGCGAAGCCCACGAGTCAACGGTCTGACTGAAATCATATCCTCAGCCACACTGTGCTTTGAATACTCATGTCGAGATAATACTAGGAAACTTATACAATGTAATTAAAGAGCAAATTTAAAACAAAGTGCTGAGGAATCAAAAAAGCATAATCTTCCAAACATAGCAGAAATATAATACCTCAGAGGGACGAAAGAAAAACCATCCATTTCTGAGAAGCACGGTACAATGGGCCATACATCTGAAATAAATGCTGAAAATGAATCTGAACCTACATGTATTTTTATCATTTCGGATTCTTTTTTCTCTCATCTGTCCAACTCAAACAGTTTCTTCTCCCAACAAACACAGGCCTTATAGCCATTAATAACATATTTAAAAAGCCTTCCTGGGCTTCATCCAGAAAGAACATTCATAACTCCATCAGCCTAAACACACAGTTTTCATTGGAGCCAAACCAACAATGCAGACATATGAGAAAAGCAGTTCTTTTGCTCTCTTCCGCTGCTGTTTTTCATTGGGTATTTCTAGGAGGTGATGAGTAGTGAAGTCACCCCCTTGAGGATCGGTGAAGACCCAGGTAAAAGAGCTGGGATGGATGGGTAGTTACATTCAGGTCATGGTTCACTTGTGTGTGTGTGAACAGTTCATGTGTTAGGGATGTTTCGGTCCTAAAGTAGAGGAACTACCAGGAAGACTGAAGATTTTTCATTCATAGTTAAAGGCAACATGAATTGCCATTTGCAACTCATTTTACTTGTGTAATGTGATCATTCATTGTGATGTATGTTGGGTGGGACTTGATTTTTATCCACCAGGAATTGATTAGATTGGGAAAAGTAGGTGATACATTTCAGACTGAAAGCAAGTTTGCTAAAACAGCAAAAACATCCATTCAGAAGAAGAGCATGGTACAAAAAAAAAACAAAAACAAAAAAAAAACAGTTGACTAAATAAATGAATGTTCATACACTACCTTTCAAAAGTATGTGGTATTATATTTTAAATATAATTTATTCCAGTGATCCCAAAAATGAATTTTCAGGAGCCATTACGCCGGTCTTTAGCGCTGCTTAATATTTTTGTACAAACCGTGACACTTTTTTTTTTCCAGAATCTTTGATGAATAGTAAGCTCAAAACATCAGCTTTTATTCACAAATAGACAATTTTATAACAACATAAAAGTGTTTAATGTCACTTTTGATCAATTTAATGTCTTTGCTTAATAGTTTTAATTTTAAAATCTTACTGACCCAAAAATTTTAGTGTACATCTTTCAAAGCATCATGTTGCACATTATCATCAACTAAAATGTAATTTTCGCATCTCATTATAGTAAAATTTTCTAAAATCTATGAAAATGAAGAGCAAGTCGCAACATATACTTAAACAAAGCTATTTTTGTTTAATAATATGCACTGAATTACTTACACTAAAACCAGGAATATGCATTAGCAAATAAATGGGGTACATTTTAAAGCCCCCCTATAGTCAATAATTTTATCCCTTAAAACTTATCTTTGATCACCAAAATGATATATTTAAACATTTTTTCCTGTGAAAAAAATCTTCATGCCTTAGAATAGCTTGAATGTAACTCGACACCCTTGCTTCTTTCAGTATACGCGGATCTATTAATATGCTAATTAGCCCCGCCTCCACTCACTCGCACAAGCTCAGAGATCCACTCTGTCAACTTACTGAAGTAAACGCATTTTACAATGTCAGACACATAAATGTAATTAAAATGATTAGTCTTTTGCTTGACTGCATTATCAAATAGCTAATATACCAGGATAACCTGGCTTCTCTTAAGACTGCTTAATAGTTAATGATATGCTAAAGCCGGCCGGCACATTGACGTGGTTGCTTGTGACGTAAGAAACACCAGCAATTTTCAGACTGCGTCTCATCACTGCAGTTTTAAAAAGAAAATACTCAGCAATGGTGTTGACCTATGAATTTGCACATGATTTGTCTAAGTAAATTTTTAATCAATGCCGACTTTAAACGAAAGATAGTTGTAGAGCTCAAAGAACGTTCAGGAAACACTACAACCACCTTCATAAGTCTACAACCTGTGCTCACCATGGGTCATATTTAATGAATAAAAGTGTGTGAGAGGTGTCAGAATTGGCCATCAAATGGGAAAGACAGTGTAGGTACAGTAGACAACGGTGCTGGGTGGGGCAGCTGTAAGGATAAGACAGAGGATCTGTGTGTGTTTGTGGAGCTGAGCAGAGGCGGGAGGGGGTGCGAGAGAGCGAGTAAACACTGGGATTGAATTTAGCCGCGGAGGCTTTTGATTCAGACAGCCAAAACAATCCCGGGCCCTGCACACAGCCTATAGGCCCCAGACAAGACAGACGGGTTTACATGCATCTGTTCATCAACCTCTATCTCTCCTGCCCTCTATATCGCTCTGTTTTCTTCTGCGTCTGCCTCTGTTTGCAGTTCTTAGATTAAGTAAACAGTCCTCGTACCTGTAGTGCTTTAAAAATGCGGGTCTCACCGATGTCTTTTGTCTGTGTCACTGTGCCATGACTGAGTCAGAGATTACTTCAAAGACTCTCTCTTTCTTACAAACACAATGGAGCAGTGAGAGAGAGAGCGGTCTGAACATGTCCGCCCCCAGAGTTTACATGTACGTGTGTTGAGACATGAGGGAGATATGCACAGCAAATTCAGTTTACTAACTGCAAATACACACACTTCTCATATGCTAGAGTGAAATCTGTAAGTAGGCTGATTTCTCAAATGGGTTTATCATGCCTATGATAATTGTTAGTTAGTCAGCTGTTCACTCATTCCCAACAGATGAGTGTGGCATCATCCAGCATTCAAATATCATGGCTTTTTTATTTTTTTTTATTGGTTAAAACATATGGTAATTTTGAAAGTGACCAAGGAAACAAAGTGACCAAAACCAGGAATAGGAATTAAATAAAGATTAAGCTGGAAGCAATTCAGAAATGTATATAAAATTACACCCTTGTTTGGGGTAGGTAAGATTTTGATATGTTTTGATATGTTTTCAATGTTAAAAAAAAGATGTGCTGCTTAATATTTTTGTAGAAATCATGACACATTTTTTTTTTTTTTTTATAACTGACCCTAAATCTTTATGTCAGTCTGTACATTAGTAGTGAGATTTTTTATTCAATCTTTCTGCAGGTTACATTGTTATGGCTGTAGGTTTCAGCAAGTGCCTTTATACAGTAAGTGATTAATTAAAAACACAGATTCATTTAAAACACTGATTATAGGTGTATTAGATTTGAAGCAGAGCCGCACACACCAATCGGTGTATGACGTCAAAGTCCCGCGAGAGTGATTAGAGAGCAGATGGCTCCGTATGCTTTCGAATCTCTCTTGTGGGAACCAAACTAACGAATGAGTCATTGAATCATTTATTTAACTGATTTGTTAAAAACGGTTCTTCTGTGGCTTTGTTTGGAGCTATTTTTAAAATAACACACTGGTTGCCTTAAAAAAATTCATTGAAATTAAACATTTGAGTTAATACAATGAAGGCGATTGGTTTAATGAACAGAATTTTTTTATTATGTTATATATTATTATATATTATGTTATCTGAACCACATTAAAAAAAGAAAAAATGTGATAAATCATGAAAAAAAATTTTACAGTGTGAAACAGTGTTTTTTTTACAGTGTTTTACAATGAAATGCAAGTTATTTAATATTAACGTCTTGTTTACTCTTGCTTACTGAATTGTTGTATAAAACAATATCACACGTTATATAATTTTTCCATCAGCTATCACAGCCATGCAGAAATATAGCACTTTTGTTGGTGAGACATTGCTTAATATATATTTTTTCCAAATTAAGTAATAACAATTACTAAATTTAAAGACTATCTACAACTAAAAAAAAAAAAAAAAAAAAAAAAAAAACTGTACAAATTGAAACTGATATTAAGTGCTCTAGTCATTTGCTGTCAAAAACAAAACAGCTTCAACCTACAGAGTTTAAACCAAAAGTTCAGAAGGAGATACCATTCAACATAAAGATATTTAAGCGGCTACGTTCTTACTCACATGACTATTTCTCCGGCATCCCACAACAGCTCCATCTCCACCTTTATTTTTTAATTTTGACTAACCAACTTTATTAAGTATCCTGGGGGTTATGTAGAGGCATGCAACAAATTCATTTGTGATTTCACAGCCAAATATCTGCATGCTGACTCATATAAAACCTGTCAGCAGGGAGCAACTGACAGACAAGGCTTGTAATATGAGTCTAAAATTATATAGAGAGAGTGTCCTGGTTATCAGCAGGCCCCCCGCTGACTGCTTTTGTCGAAATGTGACATCAACCCAGCAGGGAAAGCTGATAAACTCTACCTGGAGGTTTAATCACTGTGGGAGTCTGCATTAAACAGGCCATTAAAAG
The DNA here is from genome assembly GCF_024489055.1 of Chanodichthys erythropterus. Taxonomy (NCBI): domain Eukaryota; kingdom Metazoa; phylum Chordata; class Actinopteri; order Cypriniformes; family Xenocyprididae; genus Chanodichthys; species Chanodichthys erythropterus. Next base: position 36,684,018 of record NC_090227.1, on the reverse strand, counting down.
ATAAATTTAGACTATCAATGATAAGACAAAAACAAAGATAGAGAGACTAAGAAAACAGGAAACGCAAAGTCGAGACATGCCACCTAGTGGGTGACATCCTGTTTCCCACCATGCACCTCTCCGGGGAGCAAGGGCTTATGAGGAGGAGGACGAAGATGCAGGGGGGAAGGGACACATCAGTGGCAGATGTGCAGCCAACAGCCATGTGGAAATGATCAATGCGACCAATTAGAGGCAGAGCGGTGCGATACACACACAGCACGCCTCCTCAATCTAGTGTGCATGGGTGCTTGTGCACTACTTAGGGCAACACCCCGTGTACGTTTTCAGCCTGTAGAGTTCTGTCTTTACCACTCAAATGTATTTCTGCAGAGGTAAACAAATAATCCTGAATAAATTAGAAAATGAAAACAGGAGCTGAAAGGCGTTGTCAGATGTGGAGTGGGGCGAGTTTGTTTTTCTGCTAGATACATAAGCGGTCCCACGTTCTTGCAGTTTTGCAGGGCTATTTCTAGCCTGACTAGCACAGGGGTTTCATTTACGAGCAGGCCAAACCCAAGGCCTTCCCAGGGTGCTTTGGGGCAAGGGGAGGCTTCGGCACGCTCTCATATGGACCTGAATCCCACGCTTCACAAACGAAGCCCTGCCTCCCACACACACACACACACACACACACACACTCTCCTCTAAAATGATTTCCACATCTGTAGAGACAGCCAGAGTTTTTTTAAGTGCAGCTACATGGAGAAGGAAAAAAAGTGGAGGGGAGCGTAGAAAACGGCTTGACCACAGACTTCCTCCTCAAAAACGAAACGTCAGCTCCCACATCCCCCACACCCTGGTGTATGACACTCAAAAACGCACGCACTGCCAGCCCCTCTATACGCGTACATGCATCCTTAGATTTACAGATAATATGAAATATCGGAACGTCGCATAGCGAGAATAAACGAACTCACTAACTCATAGTCTTTTTAATGTTATTACACTAAAGTCACATAGTGCTACTGATTCAGGCTGCTTCATTGTCCACACATCTACGCAGGAAATGAGATGAAACCAGCAGAACGTTACTTGCAGCAGCAGCCAATAGTGGCAGCCAAGTACCTTCTTCTCTTCAGAGAGAAAAAGAGAGTGAAATGGATAGAGAGAGAGGAAAAAGGGCCTTCATTAGAAGTGTAGGCCACACACAGCACCCCATCAGATCTACTGGAACGATTTAAGCACTCACACAGACATTGCTGGTAGGCCTAAACAAATGCCTTTAATTGGAAGGCACTAATTGAAAGGAGAGTTTAAAAGAACTTTCAAGAGAAAACCCCTGATTGGGAATTTGTTTACCACAACTGCTGCATCTGCTGAAGACCAAAACGAAATGTATCGAGAGTTACGGTACAGACTAACTTTCTTCTATTAGTTCCACTTACATGTTTTTCATAGACAAAATTAGGTCCCTGATGAAAATTGCTGCACAAGTATGATGGGGCTCATTATTCTTCACAAATGAAAAGTAACATTGATAATAATAAGAAATGTGGATGTGGATGAAGGGTCATTCGCCATCACAGGAATAAAATACATTTAATACACAAGTTGTTTTAAATTGAAATAATATTTCACAATATTACTCTTTTACTGATTTTTATGATAAATAAATGTAATAAATAAATGAAGCCTTTGTGAACATCAGTGTTGGGGAAAGTTGCTTTTAAAAGTAATGCTTTACAATATTGCGTTACTCCCTAAAAAAGTAACTAATTGTGTTAGTTACTTTTTATGAAAAGTAATGTGTTGCATTACTTTTGCGTTACTTTTTCTCACCTGGTCTGGGCTTGTTTGTTTGTTTTTTAATAGCAACAAAAAAAGTTCTATTTTTGACAAATGTTAAGGTCCTTTCACACCAAAAGTGAAATGAATAAGCCTCAGGATGAAGGAAATACATACAGTAGAGGGCGCAGCTCAAACAAACCTTTCAGCTGTGCTGCCATTCTGGATTAAAGAAGAATAGGATACAGGAGAAGGAATTTTAACACTCTTGTTTCTAAATCTAATCTAAAGTAATTTTTGCTTATTAGTATGGTTCGCATTTAGTCTAGAACAGGGGTGTCCAAGCTCGGTCCTGGAGGGCCTCTGTCCTGCAGAGTTTAGCTCCAACTTGCCTCAACACACCTGCTTGGAAGTTTCTAGCCTATAGTAAGACCTTGATTAGCTGGTTCAGGTGTGTTTAATTGGGGTTGGAGCTAAAACTCTGCAGGACAGTGGCCCTCCAGGAGCAGGATTGGACACCCCTGCTCTAGAACTGCAATAACCATCATGTTCTCAAGCACACACAACACCTCTGCACTACTTATTTGAAAAGTAACTTAGATATTTTGTTGTAAATTGAAAAATTTATGTGTTACTAGTTACTTGAAAAAGTAATCTGTAACTCAAGTTACAGGTACTTGTTATGCATTACCCCCAACACTGGTGAACTTATTTCAAAAACATTAAAAAACTTGTACCCCAAAACTTTTGAATGGTAATGAAGCACATTAATTTGGTCTTGCAAAAATTAAATGAGAAATATTTAAGTTCATATCCAAATTTCTGACTGAAAACCCTGAAATAAAGGAGACTTAAATCAAAGTGCTCTTCATTTAATCTCCTTGCTGTCTAAAGAAACAATTGGGATATTAAAGTCATCTCACTTCAGTACTAAAGACAAATTACAGATTCAGTTGTGACTCATGTGCATCTAAACGAAAATGGATTTGAAATTAACTGAATTAAAATGGATCTGAAAGTGAAAGTTCTGATGAATGAAAATAATATGAACTATAACGTATAGGGCAAAAGTGAACTGAATTGAATAACCCAGTGCCGGTCACTGTGGCAACAGTAAGGTGTGTGACTGGCGCACTGGCAGGCTGCCCCTCGTTCAGACACGTGCCAGGCCGTCATCAGCAGATTTGCAGCATGCGAGGGAAAAGAAAACCAGCAAGGGAGCATCTGAAGCCAAGAGAGGAGGAGGCCGGTTCTGTAAGAGGGGGGGCAGAACACACACACTCACACACACTTACACGAACGCTGACAGAGGGGCATTGTGTCCCCACACCTCATGAGTGGAGCTTTTTGTGAGGAAGAAAGTGTGTGTTTGTGTGTGATCCCACATGAGTGCTAATTATGTGGCAGTTGCTGATCACTGGATTATTCACACATACGGACATAATGTGTCTGACAAAACTGCGTCTGTGTGTGTGTGTGTGTATTTCTCAGACATCTCTATACTGTATGTGTGAGTCAGTGCCCTCAAAAGGCCTTTCCTGGACTTTCCCTCTTTATGTTCAGAAAAAGAGAAAGACGGCCCACAAGAGCTTTATTTCAAATATCACAGTAAGTGCTGTTTCAGCTCTGTGACTCAAATATGAGTAACAGAACAGTGGTACTACAACAAAGACAAGTTGTCACTATGATCCACTGTCCATATCTTATCTAACTAATGTTCTAAATGTATTCTTCCTCCCCTCTTAGCTTATCCTGTGACATTAGGACACATTCCCCCTGTCTATTTAGGCACACAAGCTGCCTAAATGCTCTTGTACACACAGCAGCTGCTTCTCTGTAAGCTACTGAGGAAAAGGAAGTGACAGAACATTCCATTGCCCAGTTCCATGTCAAATGGCCCAAACATGATCAAAATGTCTCCAAGCTACACTTATCTGCTGAAAATAAATAAATAAATAAACTAAGACCAGCATGAATGTCTATAGTGGTCCAGGCTTGTCTAGCGGGTGGACTAGCATATCCATACTGTTGACCAGTATGTTCTTTCTGGGTGAAGATGCTTCACCAAGGTAATCGGTGTTTGGCACACCAGCATCTAAAGCACAACATGTGCTTGTGACAAGCTATATGCAGGTCTTTTTTTATGCGATCACCTTAAAAGGAATTAATAGCACCTAATAGATATATAACATTATTACAATATAAAAACATTTAATATAACATATTTATATATTAATATTAAATATATTTAAATTAAATTAAAAAGAAACAAACCTTATAATATTATAAACTATCGCGTGGGGCTGCCATTTTGGAGTCAAGTCAGATTCGAGTCTGCATCCCTGTGAGAGCACCGTGGTTCAATATAATGAGCATATGTACAAACCATCGCAGTGCAAAGATCCCCAGTACGCAAAGGATCATTAGTGTAAAGCCTGGTTTATACTCGCTGCGTCTGCACGAGCGTGAAGGTGCACACAGCAAAAATTATGTCATCACGGTGTGGGCAGTCATGCGCACTGAATGTGTGAGATCCTATTTCATGTGGCGATGTGCACAGTATTTTTTGTAACTTTCTGCGTGGCTCCGCTTATAAAGATGCACGACTTCAAGGCGATTCTGGCTGAGCAGGTATGTCTGTACCAGCATCATGCACTTGTCTAAATTAATTGCTTACCTTAACAAAACGAGCCTACAATAGCAGAAATAAGCCTTTTTAATAAAAATAATGATCCATGGCTAATACTTCACAATAAGGTTCATTAGTTAACATTGGTTAACTACATCAGTTAACATAAACTAATAATGAACTGCACTTATACAGCATTTATTAACCTTTGTTAATGTTAATTTCAACATTTACTAATACTTTATTAAATATTATATCTTGTTAACATTAGTTAATGCATTGGGAACTAACATGAACAAACAATGAACAACTGTATTTTCATTAACTAACGTTAACAAAGATTAGTAAATACAGTAACAAATGTATTGCTCATGGTTAGTTCATGTTAGTTAATACATTAACTAATGTTTAACTAATGAACCTTATTGTAAAGTGTTACAGATCCACGTTTAATAAAAATGTACATGAAATTGAAAATGTTGAATGAAATTAGAAAATATTTAAAGTCCCCCTGTAGTCAATAATTTTATCCCTTAAAACTCATCTTTGATCACCATTTAAATGTTTTTTTTCCTGTGAAAAAAAAATCTTCATGCCTTAAAATAGCTTGAATGTAACTGTAAACCCCCGTTTCATTTAGTACACGCAGATCTATGAATATGCTAATCAGCCCCGCCTCCCAGCGCAGAGATCCACTCGGTCAACTTACTGAGGTACACGCTGCACAATGGTATTGCTTTTTACAACGTTGGACACAATTCATTTGATTAACCTTTTGCTTGACTACTCAATTTTTAAAATCAGCAGTTAAATATACCGGGATAACCTGGCTTCGGACAATTACTCCGAGTCGCCCCCTCTCATTTCAAAGAAAAGTACAACGGCAAGTGTGTCAACTATAAACGCTCATCCATTTGGGGAGGAGCGTGCACAGTCAGTGGAGGCTCATGGTGCAGAGCCAGGTGAAAGTATAAACAAGGCTTAAGAGCCCCCCTGCCGTCCATCCTGGTAGTCATACACTTGCTTGACTCATGGCCCTGAAAGCAGGATCCTCCTCCTCAACAAAGACATGACATACGACTCTCCATGCACTCAGAGAGACTGAGTCATATCTGTATGTGTATGAGTAAGAGCAAAAGGCAGCTGTTCTTTCAATAAAGAGATACTAACAGGCCCCAAGGACACACACACACAAACAGATACACAGCAGAGCTACAACAAGTAGAAGAGGAAGGGAGTGAAGGTTAACATTTAAGTGGGAGGTGTAGCTACAATCCTGATGGTTTGCAAAACTGACATATCACTCTATTCTCTCTCAATACAAGTAGATAAATCTATCCATCCACCTATCCATCCGTCAGCCACTAGTTTTTCAGACTAGGTGACACTGTGCAGACACAAACATGCTGAAAGTGTCTGTGAAGTTGCAGTTGAGCTCCTGCACACACCCACACACAAAACAGGTGCGGCCCGGTGCAGGTGTTGAGCACGCCTAGGCAAAGCAGTCAGAGAGATAGAGCATGCTTCTCTGTGTAATCTGAGACAGGCAGAAACTAAACGTTTGCAGTATTGTTTCAGCAACACACGCTCCAGACACTCCCACACTCACATATCCAAATTAACCGACAAAAGCCCTCTTTTGTTAATGCACTCGCGCAGAGGAAGGCAGAAGCCCCACAGGCCTGAAGTTCTCTGCCCACGCCACCTGCCACAAACAGAAAGACAGAGGGCTGTTGGTCCATTAGGGTCGTTCTGGCTCTCTGTCTCCACCCACAAACCCCTATAACCTACAATTAGGCTACACCTTTCTCCATCAGGATAACCCCCCTTGGCGAGCTCCGACACATACTGTACCACACACCAACACAATTGTTTTTGCAAACATAAGAGTAAAAAACCAACTACTTAGGTTCATTTAAGGGAGTAATGCTGATGTTCGAACATATACCTGCATATATATATATATATATATATATATATATATATATATATATATATATATATATATATATATTTATATATATGTGTGTGTGTGTGTGTGTGTAATTTAAAATGTAAATTATTTCTGTGATGGCAAAGCTGAATTTACAGCAGCCATTAGTCATAGTCTTTAGTGTCACATGAATCATTCTAATATGCTGATTTGCTGCTCAAGAAACATTTCTTATTATAATTGTTGAAAACAGTTGTACTTAATAGTTTTGTGATACATTTTATCAAGATTCTTTGATGAATAGAAAGTTCAAATAAGCTAAAGAAATATGTATTTTAACGAAGTAAAATAAAAGTATTAATTTATTTAAAAAGATCTTATATTTCATATCACTAAAAATAGAGTATACACACTCAGTAATTCAGAGCACCTGTTACCACAACTTAAATGAAACACATGGTTGCAAGATAAAAATTCTAATTTATTGTTTTAATTAAACCTTTTAAGTTGCAAACATTATTTTGTTGAGTTCTGTTGACATAATAATGTTGATCAATAACATTGTCTGTTATTTAAACTCAAATTTCTGCATTAAGTGGCTTTTTTTTTTAATTAAGTTGTAGTAACTTAATGAAATTGTCTTGATAACTTCAGAAATTAGGCAGTGGATTTCTAGTTCCCAGCATGCTTTGCATAGGACTAGATAAGGAGAATAAATGTTGACATTAAGTGTTAATTTATTTGTTTTTAGTGAAGTGAAAGACCTGTTAGTGTTTAATGCTCTTATGTTTGACATTTAAAAGAATTTCTGTAATGTTGAAGTTTTTGTTGTTACCATTGTGAAGAGTAGATGCATGAAGGTAAACACTACATTGACTCTACAAGCAATGACCACGCCAATGCCAGTGACAAGTAATATCTTAAACATACATGTTAAATAAGTTATGTTAGCATGTGCTATGATAGCTGTTGATTTGAACTGACATAGATAAGATGATTTGGTTACAGGGCTACAACTCAGGTAGTTGGAGCGACTTAATTTTTTGAGCAATCAACTTAAAAAATTGTGTTTATGCTACAAATTATTAAGTTCCTCTAACTCAATGATGCTTGTTGGTTGAACGTAAATTCACTCAAAGTTGTCATAACTCAAACAAATTAAAGCAAACAGTGGTGTTTTTTTGTTTGTTTGTTTGTTTTTTTTCTTTTGAGTCAACATTCTTTTTGAGTGCAGAACATATAGAATAAAATCTTTTTTTAAAATAAATAAGACATCTTTGTTTGATACACTGTCCACGTAACTGCTTCAAAATGACACTTGGGAATCAAACGGTGGCCGACTTTGTCTGTTCAAGTCTCCAAACAATACAGTTTCTGCTGACACTGATGGTTGTGATTGTAAAAGCGAATCTTGGAAGTAAAAGGCCAGACCTTGGCAACGTGATCCAGCCACACTGTCTCTGTCTGTGCTTTCTTTTCTGTCATCTCAAACTAAGAGTTTTGAGATTGAATTTAACTTTAGAAACTTATTTACAGATTGGACAGATACATTGGAAAAATATACTGCAATTTTGACGTAATTCAATTATACTTGTACTACTGTAAAGGCATTTGTTTCCAATGATCATATTATCTATATGATCTATGTGAATCGTTATGCTGTATGATAGATGTAGACATTGAATGAAACACAAACTGGACTTCAGATACAAGACATTTTATTCTAATCATATGCTGCCATGGCCTATGTTTAAAAGCTAAGCACCAAAATCAATTTTCAAAGCGAAAAAAACTGCATAAAGTGTGTGTCTGCTTGGGTGAAACATGCAAACTCACAAATGCTACTAGAAATAAGTATGCACGTCACAACATGAGTGCAGAGAGATGTGAGTGGACACTGACCGCGCCAGTCGCCCACCTGTGTCCTGGGAGGAGGCTCTTTCCTGGAATCAGCCAACAGGAATGTAAAACCACACAGAGCTGCTGTATTTCTCACCTGGACCCTTGTACAAGTGCAAAATAAAATAACCTCAACCCCAAAAAAAGATCTGGTCCAGTCAACAGCACTGTGAAAGACAGAGTCAAGAACAAAGGGCTCGCACAAACACGAGATACCACCAACATTCAGGCTACAGCCCTGGACCTGCCATTCCCAAACACTCTAACATCACATCTGCTAATATTAGAAGAACTATGATTCTGTCTTTGGTTGATTATCTGTCTTTTCTCCATTCTTTTTGTTGCATGCCATACAATTTTTATATGTATTGGATATTCCACGGCTACAACTACTGACATAACATGTAAACAAACTTTGTCGGCTGAAAAAAACCCATATATTTACCGGCCATAGACTCTCCCCTAGAAGAAATCAGGACAGTAAACCCTAATGCTCAAAATAATTAACTGGTTTGAGTAGGGAGAACTTAAATTAAACAAATTAGTTTATTAGCTTTAATTAGCTTTCTTTTACTTTTGAGTTCACAAAACTGACACATTTTAAGTAATCTGAATTGTTTAATTGTTTTGAGTTTTATGAACTTGTTTCTTTTCATTTAGACAAAGTTAAATTTACCTGAAACTGGGCTGGGATTTTTATTCGATTTTATTTTATTTACTCGAAAGGGAGAGTAAATGCTAAAATTAAGTGTTAAATAATGTTTTTGTGCAAGATTAATGTTACATGGGGGATTTAGTAGTGTTTAATGTTTTGCTATGCTAATTTAGAAGAGTTTCTGTTATGTTGGGTTTTTCGGGGGTTACCATCATGGTGACAAGTGGAGCATGAGCTTGGTATGAGAGCAGATATATGTTAAATGTTCTATATTGCCATACTCATTCAGCAATTGCTATGACAATGCTATCAAAGATTTGTGTTACCAATTAGCAAGGTAGCATACACTGAGTTGGCTATTTAAAGCTAGCCAAGTTTCCACAACTAAAAACATTTGATAATTTTAAGTATATGAATTAGCTTACTCAAATATTTCAGGTTAAGAGCAATTAAAATGTATGAAAAAATCTGCCAGTTCTGCTTATTTATTAAACTTTAAATTTCTTAACTTAAAAAAAAATTGATGTAACTGATTACCCCAAATTGTTTGAGTTTTGCGAACTTCTTCGGGTACAGTGTGGTTGAAAGTAGACAAAAGAGATTGATTAAAATACCAGGTGTAGAAGGGAATGTGTCTGCCTCGTATACTTGTGATCCAATCAACCAAAACGCATCTTAATACCAGGTGTAAACGGCCTGAGTGTGTGTGTATGTGTGTGTGTGTGTGTGTTTGCTTTAATGAAAGCAGTGCATTGATATAGAATGGTGATTAAACTGACTTTAACTAGCTGTGCATTACACGGTTTGAACTCACACCTTCTAGCCAATCAGGATGAAGTATTCTAACAGACCATGTATAAATATATATAATAAGCTATATTTTGCACTATATAATCTCTAGATAATTACTGCAATTCATCACTATGGGGCACACTGTGGATAGTCTCAGTAAATCTTTCACAAGAGGAATGGTGAGGAGAACCCTGCATCATCACCAGGAAAAATAACCAATTTTGCTTTACATCCAGAAATGGGAAAATCTCTTTTTTTCTTTCTCTTTCTCTCCTTCTCACTTTCCTAAAACGATCCAACCCAAACAGCAAAACTGGGTTTCTGAGCGGACCTCCATGTTTCCGAAGGAAAAGAGATGGACCGTGTTCAAAGAATAACAAAACAGACAAGTCCTACCACACACACCTCAGTAGTAACAAATTATCTATACAGCAGTTGAAAAGGTCACTCAGAAATGTAGCAAGCCAGTAAAAACTTCTGTACCATACTCTTTCAAGATGACAAAAGCTGTGATATATCACACAATCAGACAGTTATGGGCTGTGACGGAACTCTGGATGTTGTAGATTTTGTGCACATACAGTATATATGCACTACAAAGCAAAAATTTTGATGTAACGTGTTAGGGGTGATTAGACATTTAGTTGTTTGCTATCAGCATGTTACTTCTGCTTTTAACAGTCTTGTGACATTAATTCATCAAAGACCTTGCAGTTTTAAGCAATTACTCATGACGTTCCACGCAAAGATGGTGCAAATGCTTGGTGCTAAACTGTCCTGTCTGCTTGGGTGAACACAGAAAATATTTAGGTTTGCATCAGTTGTGACAGTGTCATCTTGAAAAAACATTGAGTGTGATACGTGAGCAGAACAGAGGGAACCTGGCCATACTAAATGGGCACAGAAAGAACAACGTGATGATGATGTGCCGTCTTCCTTCAGAGCTTATTGATCAGAGGGGTGTGACTGGAAGGCCGAGAGACAGGCCTGAGAAATCTGAGCAGGGCACTATAATTGAATCCCTATGGGGCAAAGCTAGAATATGACGGACAAAGCATCCACCCTTTGATTACATCCCTCTCTGCATCTCCTCTCAATCTGTTCAGAGTTTTGCTACTGGCTTTCCATGAAGATCTTGCATAAGCCAAACGGCCAAACACAAAGGGGCCATTTTTCCCTCCAACTTCAAACAAATTGGGATCAGATCAGAGGCACGTGTGATGGCAGCAGCAGGAATCAATTAGTGCACGCGCTTTGATGATGTCATTGACAAGCAATCGGTGAACAGACCAGCTTCCGTTTGAGATCGCAGGAAACATGAGCCTCCACCGCAGCCCTCAGCATTTTTTATGGAAACCGTAGTTTATCATCCTGCATGTGTCTACAAACTCAGATCAGATCTCACAAAAGCCTCATTATGATTAACCAGCTTAAGTTTAACTAGCAAGATTGTTCAGCTGAAAAGTATCAAATTGGAAAACAATGAATAGCTGAAACAGTTTACTTTGAATTATTGAACTGAGGAGTCTGAATCATCTAGTGAATTTATTCATTCCAAAGAATCATTTCAAAAATGATTCACTGATTCATTTGGGTCATCACTCAGATATGTTCCCAGAAATCCCCATTTTTACATTTACATTCTCAGTTAAATAACTCAAATAACTTAAATGGCATCACAAATTTCATTTAGACTGTGCAGATATTGTGTGGTTCCAAAATGTCACCCTCTTATTAACAAAAGCTCTGAGAATCAGTTCAACTGAATTATTACTTCAAATTAACAAGAGGCTGTGCTAAATAGTGATTTTACTATACACTATAGTGATTTTGTAGAGTACAAAATAAAAGGTCACACTTTATATTAACTGTCTGTACTTGGTACAATGTGCTTATCGTGTTCCTGTTGTATTGCAAAACACTTTTGAGGTGGGATAAGGGTAAGGTAGGGACAGGTTTGGTGGTATAGGTTTAAGGGTGGGGTTTAATTATAGATGTAATTACAGATATTAATTACAGCTGTAATTACATAGAGGTATTTTTTTTAAATATAAGTACAATGTGCAATCACGTAAGTACACAATAAATGAACTGTATCAAATGATTCATTTAAATTTTAGTGCACAGTGGTTAAAGACACTGGGACAGAATAAAAGAGCATAATCACGACAACACAATAATAATAAATCAGCTACAAAAGCACTATGATAAAAGCAACAATATTCATAATTAATAATTATTGGAATAAACAATTCTTTAACCAAGTAATACATTTCATTAACATAACAGTAAGTGGTTTGTGATGGCTAAGCAATGATGTTACCATGCCACATTAAAGGGTTAGTTCACCCAAAAATTAAAATTGTGTCATTAATTACTCACCCTAATGTCCAAATGCTCCATGTTCCAAACCCTTAAGATTTTCGTTCATCTTCGGAATTCAAATGAAGATCTTTTTGATCAAATCAAGAGAGAGTCCCTACGCAATTACAACTTTGATGCTTCAAAAAGTTCATAATCGTAAAGCTAATCCATATGAATTGAGTGGTTTAGTCCAAATTTTCAATCACTTATGATGAACAGATTGAATTTAGGCTTTTACTCACATATAAACATTGATCAGTGAACATAAACAAAAGCTCAACCGAACCTGAATAACATGTGAAAATAAACCTCTTCCAGAAGCTCAAACATGCTGCATACAGCCTAGGACACACCAAGCTGCTGAATGGCCGTCGGGCAACGTTGGGCCGTTTTTGAGCGTTGGCCGACTTAGTTTTCTCTGTGTGTTTCGCACCGTTGGATCTAGTCAGACACCGTTGGGGTATTTTTGGGCCGATTTATCATGTAGAATCAGCATCGGGCCGTCAGTGAGAGACAGAACTCTGACTGTTCAGTTTAGAATGAGTAAGTGCATGAGAATAATAGCAAAACAGCTATCAAAGAACTCAAGACATTACAGACACAGAGCCGTTCTAATTTTATGTCATGTTACCTGAGTGTTCCTGGGCAAATATTTTAATATTAACCTGAGCAGAGTGGAAATAAAGTTTAGTGATCAGCATGATTGATATTCAAAATGGTAAGTAGATGCTGCTTTGTTTATGGTTTGTGTATCTGCAGCCTGATTTCATCGAAAAGATTTCATCGAAAAGATCTTCATTTGCATTCCGAAGAGGAACAAAAGTCTTACGGTTTTGGAATGACATTAAGGTTAGTAATTAATGACAGAATTTTGGGGTGAACTAACCCTTTAATATAGATTGCGAGGTCACATTTGTATTTATAAGTGGAGGCTCATCGAATCAGAATTTAGAACTATCCGTTTTAAACCATTTATTTGTGAATCAGAATACATTTCTGATTTAAGATTGGAAAAGTAGCAAATAATGAGGAACGCTCCACCTCAGCTGACTGGAATAAGGAGAGATGAAGATGAGAGGCCTTCGTCTGCTCCTCATTTGATTTCTTCCAGTCGGCATCTGTGCGTGGCTCCATGAGTGTGAACCCCTCCACCACCACCCCCGTGTGCTCTGCCTTGGAGTTAACTGTCAAACTGGCGCCATGCAGCTCTACAACATGTTCCGCGGTACATGACTAGTCACGAATATGGAGATGCGCTTGCTAAGCGTAGCATGTAAACATGCACACACGTAGGAAAATGTATGAAAACAGACACACACATACAGAATAATGAGTATTCACCAAACCCACGTAAACACGCACAATAATACAAATAGGGGTGCAGAATGAAGCATACACCCACACTGAGCGTGAGTCAGAGTCGGCATCTCGATACACACACTCACATCAGACTTGGATACAAGCTTAATAGTTTTGGAAACGCAAAACTATTAAAACACCAATTCCTGTGGTGAGGCCTCAGACTGCAGCCCTTTCATAATGGAGTCATTTAGTCCGATTCTTCCCCGTGATATCTGCCCCCGAGCGAACATTCTTACACACACAGACATGCAGAAGATTTATAGAGTCTGAAAGAGAAAAACACCACGCCTCAGTGTGGCTCCGACACAGGGGCCTGCACACTGGCACCGAATCAGAGACACGCACATACTGTTGCATTTTTCATCACATAAATACGTAGAATACAGAAAAACAAGTTCTTCCCCTGTGCCTTTCAAATAAAGCACACAATCAGACTCCTTCAGAGTCAAAGCTCTTTAAGTCATTGATTGTTCTGCACCAGATATTTTGACCAGTAAAAACACTATTCGAAATACTAAAATGCATTTTAGTATTAATTACAATTTTTGTTTTTGTTTTCAAAGTAGAAGCAAAAGTTGTTTGAAGTTGGCTTGTTTGAAAAGTTTTATTGATGATGTAACATTGTAGCCAATTTTACAAAATACATACATTTTAACTTTTTTTCCTTTTTTGAATTGATTAATTGTTCTTTACGTGTTAGTGTTTTCAAATATAACACATACAAGTGACCCATAGGCAGCTTCAAGACGGTTTTAATTTTAAAACTCACACACACACACACACACACACACACACACACACACACACACACACACACACACACACACACACACACACACACACACACACACACACACACACACACACACACACACACACACACACACACACACACATATATACATATGTATATACAGTACAGTCCAAAAGTTTGGAACCACTAAGATTTTTAATGTTTTTAAAAGAAGTTTCGTCTGCTCACCAAGGCTACATTTATTTAATTAAAAATACAGTAAAAAAAAAAGTAATATTGTGAAATATTATTACAATTTAAAATAACTGTGGACTATTTAAATATATTTGACAAAGTAATTTATTCCTGTGATGCAAAGCTGAATTTTCAGCATCGTTACTCCAGTCTTCAGTGTCACATGATCCTTCAGAAATCATTCTAATATGATGATCTGCTGCTAAATAAACATTTATGATTATTTTCAATGTTGAAAACAGTTGTGTACTTTTTTTTTCAGGATTCCTTGATGAATAGAAAGTTCAAAAGAACAGTATTTATCTGAAATACAAAGCTTCTGTAGCATTATACACTACCATTCAAAAGTTTGGAGTCAGTAAGAATTTTTTTTTTTTTTTTTTTTTGAAAAGAAATTTAAGAAATGAATACTTTTATTTAGCAAGGATGCATTAAATCAATCAAAAGTGGCAGTAAAGACATTTATAATGTTAAAAAAGATTAGATTTCAGATAAACACTGTTCTTTTGAACTTTCTATTCATCAAATAATCCTGAAAAAAATATTGTACACAAATATTTTGTACAATTGTATATATATATATATATATATATATATATATATATATATATATATATATATATATATATATATATATATATATATATATATATATATATATATATATATACATACATACATACATATAATTTTTTTAAGTGCTATTAAGGTTCACTTAAAACTTTAAAAAAGTTTAATGCAAAATCACTATTTTATTTTATTATAATTTGCTTTGGCTTCAGTATACTGTAGTAGGTCAATTATTTAAGTAAGCAAATCACTCTTTTTCACACATAGTAAATCTTTATACTTTTGGAAAAATACATTCATATTTTGGGGTCCATTGTATCAAAACACTGTTACAGTACAAAATAAAATTAATCTAAATGCACATCCCAGCTTAAAATATGAGCATGACATGGCTTATTTGTATTTCATTCCGCTAGCAATCCGTCTGTCACCTTATGCAGTCCAGAGTTCTCGATAGCCCACCAACCAGTGCTCTGCGGAGGGTCTTGGGCAAGAGCTGGCTGCTGTTGGAATCTTTTTTAGCCAATCAGTTTACTACTCTTTTGTAGCTGTCCCTCCCGAAGTGGAATGACAAACCAAAGCCTCTTGGCATGGCCCGAGCAGACGGACCCAATTTCTGCTTTGCATAAAAAAAGTGAAAAAACCACACACGAGCACTACGAATGAAAAGAGGAAAGAAGGAGGAGAGGAGGAAGCAGCGCCAAGCATCAGATCTCCTTAAAGCCTTACAGCTGAAGCCTCCATCTCAGAGGAGATCACATTTCAACAAGATTGAGTTTAAGTGGTGGAGACAGAAGCTGCATGAAAGGGAGGGAGGGAGTTTCTTGCTCTAGTAATAGTAGTGCAGGAAAAATGGCACAATATAGTTTACAGAGAGCCAAAAGCTACTAGACTAAACTCTAGTGTTGCTCATATGAACCATTTGCATCAAAGAAAAAAAGTTTGATAAAGTTTCCTTCAATGAAGCATGTTAATGATCCACCAAGATAAAATGGAATTCCCTTTACTTCCCATTTGCCTTCTGCATCACATTTTATCTAGTCACATGGTCAATAAAGTACTTATTCAGTATACTTTTGGGCTATTTTGGGCTGATGGAATACCTGACTCGGTCTAAACTAAGGTTGCTGCACAGGGAAAGCTGCTGTTGGAGCTTCTGAGGAGCTCTGGCTGGGACAGGGTTAAAATCTCCTCCCTGGGGCTGTGCTTGCTACCGCTAAAATTAAACCTCCCCCACAGCTGGTTCCCATTAGCCTGCAGTGACACTAGGAGCCTGTACTTAAGCTGTGCTGCGGGGGCTCCGCCGCCCCACTCAGATAATACTGTCCCCTGCCACAGGCCAAGTTTAAACTGGCCCTGCACAGCTTCTGCTGGCAACGATTGTGTTTTCAAACCAGGAGAAAAGAAGAGGAGAGAAAGGTGAGAGTTATGGAGAAAGAACTTTATGGAGAAGAGCCACGCTTCTGGTGGGGGGGGTGTCGAGTCTTTCATCACATTTGAGTTCATCAGAGGAGAAAAACATTTACACGCTAATAATGTGAGGGCCATAAGGAGCAAAATAATATGAGAAAATTAAGATGTGCGATATATATCAGTATCATATCAGTTAACAATATTAGAGATTTTGTTCAGATTTAGATGACTTTTTTCATCATCCAATGCTCACTTAAAGTTTACTCATTTTAAAAGCATTATTATATTAAATAGAAGCTAAGGTTCGTGAACAAACTTTGATGTTGGCTTGAGAAAGCCCAAAGCTTGAAGTGGTATCATTATGGCACCTTTTGAATTTCATATTATTTTAATAACACTGTTTACTGATGTAATCTTTAGTGAAACTCAAAATGAATATTAATTTTTTATGTTTTTATGTCTAGTTTATTATGTTATGATGATCAAATTTACTTGTAGCATTTAAGACAATTAATTTTAGTGTTTTGTTTTTAATTAATATACGCAAAATGATATAAAGGTTTACTATCAGACATATATTGGTCATAACATGAAAATAATTATCAGCTTTTCGATATCAGCCAGAATTTTAAAATCAGTTAGCGCATGCCTAGAAACAAAAAAGTATGTGGTCCTCTAAAATAATACCTGTCAGTTCATAATTCAGAGTGAATAACTAAATCCCAACTATAAAATACTTCATGGCACATTTCAAAGTTAATATAATGATTTTTTTTTTCTTTTTATCAGGCATATCATCAAAGCAGCTGCTTGTGAAGCCAAATATTTAAGGTGCTCTTGTCTCGCTGTTTTTCACATATTCTTTAAAACTCTGCTTTTATCTCTAAATTGCTTTTACAGTTTGGAAATCTGGCAGCAAAACACACGCACGGCATTGTGAGTAACAAATGAGACGTTGATGACTGATTTACGGCGTGAGAACTAAACCAATCGGCAGTCATGCAAGGACACCTCAGCCAATAGGCAGACAGCGATCGCACATTCCTGATGACAGGCAGCACATATCTCACATGGTTTTGCATGTTAGGATCAACTGCGAGTCTGGGTGCTTTCCGGTTAGGGTAATATTTTAGCTGTAGTCTATTAAAACCATAGCTCTTGAGAGGGATCTGTTTGCAGAAAAGGTTAACAATCAGTTTAATTAGGAGCAGAGGCTGGGGCGCACGCATGAACTCTCCCAGTCTGACACTCACCGCTCTACAGGGAATTCACCATGTCAGACGTTCACAGTGTGAGTGTGTAGATGAGAAAAAAAGAGAGAAAATTAAAGGATGAAAGGAAAACAGAGGGCATGTAAGTGAGGAGGAAGAACAAAGTGAGAAAGGAAGGGAGGATAGACCTTATCAGCAAAGTTTGTTCATTCAGGATTTCCTTCCAAAATAAAGAGAAAGGAAACTCCAACTCTCAAAAGTGTTACATGGATATAAATCTGTCAAGAGCACTTGTTAAGGTCATTGTTTTTTTCAACAACTTCTAAAGGTGATTTAAAACAATGACTATAGGATGCACAAGACATGTCCAGATAAGGGGATAAATTACACAGTTGTTGTTGCAACAACAATTGGTGAAAATGTTTTCTACCTGATTGGTCCCTTAAAATGACTTTCACTGATGCAACCAAAGGAAGGTAGGTAGATTGATTCACTCACTTTTTACAGTGCAACATTATAACATTATAAAAAGCAACAACATGGCATTACTGTGCCATTACTTGGGCATGTGAATGGGTAACACCATGTTTTTGGATATAGCCCTTAAATTTAGACAGATTTCCTTTAATAAATAAATAAATAATAATAGAGTGCTAATACTATACTATAAAATTCATGTACAATGGCATTTGTACTCCAGGGTACTTTGAAAGAATACCATGGTACATGGCCAAAAGCCATAGTAGTACTATAGTAGTAACATAGTGGTAAAACTAAGTGGTAATACATACTGAAATATGTACTAAAAACTGAAAATTACTGTAATGTAAAATAAATGTACTTCATGATGTAAAGCATAACATATGTCAAAAATATTACTCACTGAAACTACATTCATTTATTAGGTTACACAAACAAAGCTAAAGAGTTAAAGGGTTGGTTGACACAAAAGTGAAAATTCGTTAAAATTGTCAACATGACTGCAGTGGTTCAACTTTAATTTTATGAAGCGATGAGTATACTTTTTATGCGCAAAAACAAAACAAAAAAATCAAGGTTATTCAACAGTATCTTCTCTTCTGTGTCATTTTCCTACATTGTTCATGTCCAGCGCATTCCAGGTTCTACGTCAGAACGCCGACTCCTTATTGGCCGGCTCCTGCGTCAGCATCACACGCATGTGTCGTGCTGCTCACGTGAACAGCGTCGACCAATACTGAGCCGCCGTTCTGACGCAGAACCTGGAAGCGCTGAACGTAAACAACATAGGAGAAAAATACAAAAAGGATTTTCATCGCTTCATAACATTAAGTTTGAACCACTGTAGTGATGTGGACTATTTTAACGATGTCTTTAGTACCTTTATGGACCTTGAAAGTGGTGGTTAAATTGCTGTCTATGGGGTATAAAAAACCTCTCGGATTTCATCAAAAATATCTTAATTTGTGTTCCGAAGATGAATGAAGGTCTTACGGGTTTGAAACGCCCTGAGGGTGAGTAATTAATGACAGAATTTTCATTTTTAGGTGAACTAACGCTTTAAATATAAAAACAAAAGCTGCAGGTTACCGTTTTTTACAGTGCGGTTATACAACATTATTCTGCAAAAAAAAAACAAAAGAAGAAGAAGAAGAATTTCCTTAGCATTCCACGTAAATACCATGATATATGAATTTGGTAATCACCATAGATACCACCATGGCACCAACACAGTACTTTATTGTAAACGAAATCAAACGGCCAATACATTAAAATGACCCATCATGCCTTCTAACTCAAATAAAGTAAGTAAATATTGTGAGATTTTGCATTTTTCGAAAGCATGAAAATAGTACAAAACAGGTAGTCGCAACAATCCAACATGGCTGGATACAGCGCTCTGAGTTTGTGTGTCGGGTAGGAGCTAGAAAGTGTAGGGGTATGCATCGCTTGAGCTGTATTTTGAAGGCAGACGGTGTGAGGCTCATTAAAGCTGCATGGATCTGAGTTCTGGCAGAGGTGACAGACAGGTGGATAGGATTACCAGTGAGCCCGGGCTCAGAAACACGCATGCTCGGCTGCCCGTCAGCACGGGGATCGACGCACACACCCTTCGCGCCTTTTTAAATAATTAACAGCCAAAGATTAGTCCGTCAGCCTCGGGGCCAAAAGGTCCATTGATTTCTTACGGATGCATTTTTAATGAGTGCATCTCAGTGAGGCAGTGTCCGTGAAGAGAGGCTTCCTTGTCCAACACAGTGCAAGAAACACCAGCAGCTTTGCAAGAGGCTTGTGGTAAAAACACAAACAAAGCCAGTAAGTGCCTCTCTAATGTCTCGCACTAACGTTCTTCTACACAAAGGCTTGAAGGGAAAGGCCTCGGGGGTGACCTTAAAAGAACCTATGGCAAAATGCTATTTAATCCGGCCCGAGCATTTCCTTTAATTGGTCTTGTGCGACCATCCATAAAGCTGTTGTGCCGACGGCATACTTCCTAATCAGCCTTTATGAACTGTAAACATCTCGGCACCAAACTCTTTAAAGCGTTAGAAGCCTTGAATTAAATTTGTATCGCATTTGGTAAGTGTGACAGACACGGTAAGAAAGTGATCGCTGCATCTGCGGACAACGCAGCTGACAGAGTGCATGACTGATGGTGTCAATTACGTATTTCCCTTTCTTTACAGTGTTAAGTATCAGAAGAGATACGACGAGAGAAAAATCTACCTGAGATTCTGATTTACTGGACGCTGAGCAAGATTCAATGAACATGGAGCGGCTTAAAGGAATAAATTGTGTCATCATTTAGTCACTCTGAAGTCTCTGACATTCATTGTATGGAAACACACAAAAAAAGTAAGTCATGCAGGTAAAGAACAACATTAGGGTGAGTAAAATTAATTTTTGGGTGAACTATCCCTTTAATGTCACAGGATTTCACACTAAATTTGCTGAACTAATGCATTTTAAAAGTGACTTCACAAAGGTGGCAAAACTTATAGTTATAGACTTCTGACAGGCACGGACAGCCTTAACCAGAATAACAGAAATAAATACAGACTTTAATAGAGGTTATAAATGGAATGAAGACGGTGCAGTGCAGTATGGTTTTATTTTACATTCTTATGGGTTTAGGGAGGCTATGCATTCCTTAAATCCAGAGAAACAAGAGGGAGTTGTTGAAAGACCTATTCAAAAATCTAAAACCGATGAGCGTGTCTGAAATAATACTGCTACAGAAATAAAATCAAAAGTTAAACATAAAATGGAAACCGGTGCCATGTTTCATTCAAGAGGGACTGTTTTTCTTGCTGTCTGCAGTGTAATATTTCAAGGGTTCATTTTTCCTTGAGATGTGTGAGAGAGAAACGTATCATTATGGAAAATCAAGGCTTTTGCCCATCTAAACCATGGATACGTCTGGTTTGAAAAAGCGACACACTTCCTCTGCTGTGTGTAAAGGAAGGAAAAGACGAAAGAGAAACAGAAATGACTTCTTCAATCATTCCTCAGATTTCATAAATCATGCATGTGCCTTTTTTTTTTTTTTTAAGTTTTCATGAAAGTGTTGCTATAATCCCACACACCTTTACACAATTGAATGAGAGTGTGTACATGTTCATGATCTGATTTTTTTTTTTTAAAGGGGGGGATGAGAGAAGCAAGTGAGAGTTTTTTTTTGGGGGGGGGGGGGGTGATAATTACAAATACAGAGAAAGAGTGTCAGGACTACCTTTCCTGTCTCCCGCTCGAAGTCCACATATTCTCGGGTGGGCGCCTGCCGCTGATCCCCATGAAGGTTGGCTGGGAAGAACTGCAGCGAGAGGTTGGTGCCGGTCGCCACAAAAGCCTTTTAGAGGGAAATCAATACAAACAGGATAAGAAAGCCAGGCCCGAGCATAAATTATGCAGCCCGTCATTTCTGTTTTCACATCAGAGAGGAGAGGAGAATGCCTGGAGCCAAGGCCAGCGCTCAAAACATCAGGAAAAAAAAAGGGAGGAGGGGATGAAGGGTGAAAGAAAAAAAAAACAAGTCATCATTTTCTCTATTTGAGGTATTGAGTTACACACATCTGATTCTATTTTACCAACGCTCGTTGCTGGCAAACTGGGCTGCACCAAACTGAGTTTGAGAGAAGACAGAATGCAGGAGTGAATGAGTGACAGAGAGATAACAGAGACAGAGAGGAGTACAAAATCAATAATTGTTTTAAATGCAGCCCCTCACTTGCATTAATAGCAGCAGGACTGCTGTAAAGGTTTTGAATTATGGTACAATAATTCAATAACGTTCTCAAGAAAAAAACAGGATTTTATACTAAACTGTCTCGCAGAAATTGTCTTGCATTTTAATTAAAAAACATCTGATTCACTCTCACTCATATGCTCAAACATCAACAATAATTATATTAATCAATACTCAACATCATCACAATGCATACAAAGACGTAAAGAGATGAGGAAAGTTAGCTTTTGTAATAGACCAGTTTGCCTGTGAGCCTCAGCATTTAAACTACTGTTGACATTAGGGGCAAATAAGGCCAAACATGACCACATTTTACTGATTAAAGAACTAAAGAGCACCATGCAGCTGCATTAGACAGCATGGTGAGAAAACACTGCCTCACAAAACATGTAGAAAACATACAAACACAATATAATTATTTCATTTCCATTTAATATTAGAAATGCTTTAGTAATGTTTTTCATTATTACTGCTTGAAATGAAATTCAGCCTGTAAAATCGAATTAAATAAAAAAGTGAAAAGCTGTAGCCAAGTGGAATCTATTGTATCTATCTGGAGTGTAATTGTGTAATAAACAAAATAAAAATAATCTGAAATATCGTAACAGTTGTCTCATCTATTCTTAGAAATATTATGGGGAGCTAAATCTATCTCAAACAGCCCTGAAGACACGAGATACAAACAAAGAGATAAACAAGCCAGACCATGTCAAAGACACAAAGCGATTTTAGTGCAAAACGCAAAATATATTTAAATATATATTAATGAAATAAAACAAAATTTTAAAATAAAAATAAAAAATACATGCAGTCTGAAGGTATTTTTAAAGAGACTGCAAATTAGACACGTCCGAGTTCATCTGCACCCGTGAGACGCGTTTCTGATGGAGCCGAGAGGCTCTGTGTTTTAGCATTGTTTAATTACTTGTAGTTCTAATAATTAATTAATTATACATACAACAACTTCAACGATAGGTCAGTAAAACAGGATATGGATCATAACTGTTATGTGCAGTGTTTGGCGCTCATTACATATGAGGAAGTATTTTGAACATACTTTCGAACATGTGGTGATGACGTGACAGTTCCGGGTGTCTAATCACGTTAATGTGTTTAAATATTGAGTTGCCAGCAATGATGCAGGGGTCAGTATGCTGTAACTGACCGGTGCTGTGAGGTGCGTGTACTCACTATCTCTGAGCGGCCGTCACGGCACGCGTTCTGGAAGCGCGCCTGCCTCTCCTCGTGCGGTCGATCGCGGAAACCGGTGTATTTAATCTGTAAACAGGGATGAAAGAACAACAAAAGAATGAGACGTGCTATTATTAAAGGTCTTCATTAGAGTGCACTGTAAAATATTCATTCATAATATCATCTTTATCTTCTTAAGTTCTGGCAGGCTACTCAGTTTTATGATTTTTCAACTTGAGTTATTGTAGTCAAAAGAAAGTTATGATTTTATTCTTGCAGGATTTGACTTTGATTCCACTATTTAATTTTAGTGGGTTGGATTTTATAGAACTTGTGGCCTGGGGTGAACACATTTGTTAAAAATTATACCATGTTTGCAGGCTATAAGAAAATGTTGAAGATTTGAAATGCAAAATGCCTGATGGTATTTTTCAATTTGCATCAGAAGTAAACAAACCTAGCCTACTAGAGTTAAAGGTGCGTCTTACAGGTATTACGCTACATCTTTCTTCTTCTTGGTAGATACTTGCGAAAGCCCGTATACAAAGTAGCCTGGTATTCTGTCGTGAACGGAAGGTTAAAACTTTTCTCAGTAGTGAGCATTAGTGGTCGCCACACAGAGGCTGTTAAAGAAAGAGGCGATGACACGCTTGTTTTTATGTCACACGAGAGGTGCAACTTTATTTCCGCCACTTTATCAAATGTCTCGGATGAATCGAGCTCACCTCGCACTCGCGACTGAGTTTCCTGAAGAACTCCTCGTTCTCGAACTTGCTCCTCTGATCCGGGACCACCCGAGGCATCTTGAACGCGTTTTGATCAATTTTGTTAATTGTATTTGTCTAAACTTGCAAAGAGAGTGAAGCGTTGCCTTGAAACTCGCCAGTCCCGCTCTTATTTCCTTCCGTCTTTTTTCTTCTTCTAATGATGGAGTGTGTTGAAGTGAGCTTCGTGTTCTTTAAAAAAATAAAACCTTGTTCGGATTTCGCCTCTTGTGAGGTCTGTGATCTGTACTGCACTAGATTTGGCAGTTATTTGCAGTTGGCTTGTTGTTCTTCCTCACTCTCGCGCGTGTGATCTCCGACTGCTGACAACAGACGCTCGCTCGCGCTACTTTATCCGTCGTATGAGCTGCATGGCTCACAGTTACTTCCTGGCTCCTCGGAGTCCGACTTATGACTGTACACCCAAAATACTCCCCCCATTCACAATTCTCTCCACTACGGACCGTGTGTGCGCAGGCGTTAAATACACCACAACTTCATTGCGCGAGATGCTCGGCTGTTTTCTTTCTCGTAGTCTTAATAGGTAGCCTACGGAAAGGTTAAAGTTGTTACCTGTGATAGAGATGATGCAGCGCGGTATTTATAAACGCATCATTTTAAGGGACTTTCTTAGAAACAAAAAAATGACACATGCTCTCATTAGAGAGGATGTTCACACTGTTATGAAGATGTCAAATATTACAGGCCTATATTTTGCTTTCTTTTAATATATGAATCAATTTTGAGACATCCACATCTTTTTGTACTCCACCCAAGATAAACAAACATGCACAGAAGGTAGATAGATAGATAGATAGATAGATAGATAGATAGATAGATAGATAGATAGATAGATAGATAGATAGATAGATAGATAGATAGATAGATAGATAGATAGATAGATAGATTGACAGACAAATAGATAGATATACAGAAAGACAGATACACAAGATAGACAGACTGATGGATGGATGGATGGATGGATGGATGGATGGATGGATGGATGGATGGATGATTGACGGACAAATAGATAGATAGACAGACAGACAGACAGACAGACAGACAGATAGATAGATAGATAGATAGATAGATAGATAGATAGATAGATAGATAGATAGATAGATAGATAGATAGATAGATAGATAGATTTCTATAATGATTTTAGAATGTTCCTGGGAAGATGAGTGTATTACAACATGTGGTAAATATTTGGGTGTTGAGACATATCTTTCTTTATTGTGCATGTTTTGAAGTTGCAACTTCCCTCAGGACAGAGGGGGGAGGTTGAGAAAAGAGACCGAGAATGGGGAAGTGAACAGAGTATCAGAAACATCCAAAGGCCTCGAAGCCCTGTCAGATCTAGCAGACAGATTGCATCACTTTTGTGCGGCTTACCACAGCTATAGTGTGCGACTTTCAAATATGTTTTAAGCGCTTCAACTGTCAGAATATCACGGCATGTATGACATTACAGTTATAGGATGATGAGCGGAGAATCTTCTGTCTTCACTGGGTAAAGCATTTGTAGCTTGTTCATTCTGAACTCAGCCTGGGTTCTAGGTTACTTCCTATGTTGTTTATTTCTTTGCCATTAAACACACCCATCTGTGGAAAAACCACATTAAAGATGACAGTTATGCGTTCTCAGTAATTGTGGAAAATATGTCAGATTGAAATGGTATAATCCCCACCTAATTTAACTTAAATTTAATTAAAACAAACAAAATAACTAATTTTACCTAAATTATAGCTAATTGTAAAGTAAATGTACACTGTGTATATGTGTGTAAAGGCCAATGAAAAAGCTTACATTACCTAAAGCCAGCCTCAGACTTCATGGATACTTGTCTCTCATTGGCTAATGTGAAAGTACAGATGTAATAATAGTCATAATCATCCCGATTTAAAATCCTAAAAATCAAACATGTTTGATAATATTGGTGCGGTCCCGATGTGTCTGCAAGATTGGCAGGTTTAAGATTTAGTTTGTAAACACCGAACATTACCAGATAAATTGGGCCGAACATCATAACCGACCAATGTCCTGGACAACATTTTTTCTCTGATTGTTGGGAAGGGTAAATCGGACTACAACTCCTGTAGTCTGAGCCTGGCTTAAGCAATTATTAGTTTAGCACCCATTAGCAGCAACTGGGTGCACATATTCCCTTGGCTCGCTAATGTATGTTCTCATATTAACACTCATGTTGTGTTAGGCCTGCATTAGTGCCATTAGTGATGAACAACATTAGCTGGGTTTCCATCCGAACATGAAGCGTATCTTTTCAAAGTTCGCAAAAAAAAAGGAAACACAAATGTGAATTAGGTGCGTTTCCATTAAGTTGTTTAAGCGGATGAAGAGTTGGGGTTAACGCATTACAAGTAACTTGAGTTACGTAATCAGATTACTTTTTTCCAAGTTACTAGTAAAGTAATGCATTACTTTTAAATTTACAACAAAATATCTGAATTTCTTTTTCAAATAAGTAAGGCAAGTTACTTTTCCCATATATTGACTGACAGCTCTCATGTCCCCATGTTGAGAGAAATCGTAAGTGCAATTCAACCATACTAATAAACAAAAATTACTTTAGATAAACATGACATTTGTGATCAGCCTGAAGCTTATTCGTTTCACTTTTGGTGTGAAAGGGCAAAAATATAACTTTTTCGTTGTTATTAAAAAACAAACAAGCAAGTCCAGCCCAGGTGAGAAAAAAGTAATGCAAAAGTAATGTAACACATTACCTTCATAAAAAGTAACTAAGTAACGCAATTAGTTACTTTTTTAGGGAGTAACGCGATACTGTAATGCATTACTTTTAAAAGTAACTTTCTCCAACACTGATGATGGTGGTATTGGTAACCAACAGTAAATAAAACACCGTCAGCGGAAACAGCCGATTAGTCACATCTGTTTAATGTTCGCTACGTCACAATTTATTCGGCAAATGCATTTCCATCTCCCATTATTCGCACATGACAAAAACCACCTCAAGCGAGCATAAAAACTTTTTTGTAAATTTACATCACTCGTTTCTGAAGCGATACTTCAAAATGTGCATAAAAACAGGGTAATGGAACATAGCATTGTGCAATCACACTCTAAAAATGTTTTGCAATTTTGGACAAGGACCATAAAGTATAATAGAGTATGTGAAGGGATTTTGTGCCCCATGACTCCTTGCAGACTGCATGTGATGAGTTTTAGCTTGTCTGTTTTTCTCTCGTTCTCTTCCTCATGCATCAGATTGAGATCTGCGGTGAGTTAATGTGTTAAAAGGCTGTGCTTTGGGCCAAATGGGGCGTGTGAGTGCTTTAATAGCACCACATAACGCTCATTAATTAATGAAATATTCTGTGGTTACCGTCTGAGACCCATTTTGACAGAGTGCTCGCAGTCTAGAGGCTAGGTGTCTGTTCCAATAGGTTTCAACTGAATGGATACAGAAGGTTTCACTACGAAAGATCCACTTAGGGGTCACTCGAAAACTTTGTTAGATTTTTTTTTTTTTTTTTTTTTTTGCGATGTCTTTGCAAACTAAAAGAGCAAAAGTTTTGTTTGTGTAATTCTCAGCAGTTTTGCACCTCATTGTTTCTAAATTGTTTGCCACACACAGCTGCGCTGAAAGAATGCATAAACAACAGATCAAGAAATCCCCAAGAATTTTACACGTCTTCAATGCAAGCAGTATTGCAAGTGATGTGTTGATTTGAGAATGTAAGTAGGGTAATCTTTTGTTCAGGTATGATATTAAATATTAAATTGCATCAGCCAAACAAGTCAGACACATAATAGCTCTGCTGACTATACAACTTTGGCTTTGTTGGTGTGTGTCTGCACTCTGAATGAAGCTCAGGTGCTGTCGAGATAATGATGTGATTTAAAAGCCTACCAGCCATTTAGTGAAGAAGCTAAACATAGCTCTAGAAGTCTGACACACACACGTTCTGCTACTGGAGAAAAAATAACAATAAATAGAAACATGACCTTATAAACCATGTAAGAGGTCTGGGATGTAGCTGACATTTAGCTGATTGTTGTTGTGAAAAGAAGCTCTCTGGACAGCAAAAAAAAACAGTGGGTCAACTGTGTATTGTTAAATCTATCTATCTATCTATCTATCTATCTATCTATCTATCTATCTATCTATCTATCTATCTATCTATCTATCTATCTATCTATCTATCTATCTGTCTGTCTGTCTGTCTGTCTGAGACATGGGAGTATTTGTTTTTAAAATATCATAAGATTTAATTTGATTTTGATTAGAAAAATTGTGTCTATTTAATATATATATATATATATATATATATATATATATATATATATATATATATATATATATATATATATATATATATATATATATATATATATATATATATATATATATATATATATATATATATATATATATATATACTTTTTTATAAACAACATAATTAGATTATATCAAAGTCAGTCGCCATCCTGAAGATTCTTCCATATTTTACCTGCTTGGAGTTAAACAATAATAATAAGGTAACACTTTACAATAAGGTTTTATTTGTTAATATTACACTGTAAAAAAGAATTGTTGGTTTAAGCTAAAATTTTGAGTTCATTGAAATAAAAATAAAAAAGTTAATACAACAAAGGAGATTGGTTTAATCAACAGAAACTCAAAATATTGTGTTATCTGAACCAAAGAAATTGACAAAAGAAAAAATGTTGTGATAATAAATAATTAAAATATGTTTTTTTTTTTTACAGTGTATTAACTACATTAGTTTAACTAATAATGAAAAACATTTCTAAAGCATTTATTAAACTTTGCTAATATAATTATTAAACATTTACAACACATTTGTAAAAATTCTAAAGTTTCATGTTAACATTATTTAATGGACCTGAGCTAACATGAACTAACAATGAACAGTTGTATTTATTTATTAAATATAATTTATAAAGATTAATAATACTGTAAGAAATGTATTGCTTATTGTTAGTTAATCTATTAACTAACTTTGGATAATGAGATCATATTGTAAAGTGTTACCAATAATAAAATAACCGTTATAACAACATTAATAATAATGTAAAAAAAAAAAAAAAATTTGAAGTAACTTTACTTATAGGCCTATTTTCTGTCAAAACAAAGACCGCTCAATGCAGCAACACCAAATTCAACTAAATATTGATAATGTGACATTTACAATATGGTTACGTATAAATAACATGCTATTTATTTAAAAAATATTGTTTTTATATAATGGTGTTGCTCCATAGACCCGTTGAGCGATAGGTAAGGAAAAACTTGGCCCCAAAACCTCTGAACATGTTTAGATTAATCCAAAATAATTTCTTGACACACAAACTTGTATTTTTAGCCTGTTTTGTCCTAGTAGTCTACTCAAGAATCAGTGTTGTCTATCTGTGGGAGTTCACTTAGGCTATGTGTGCTGTATTTACACACACTAGTTATTAGGCTGCTCTCAGAAGGCGACGTCAGTGACTGTGAATCAACAGCAGTTTGAGCGCCTGAGATGATTAACGCTGTTACCGAATCTCCACGGCTCTCCCGGTTCTCACGCGCAGTGCGCGTAGGCGCTAGATTCGGGTGGCAGTTGTCGCTGCTGGACTCTTGCCCTGAGGAAACCGAAGGGGGTGCCGCAAGGTCAGACGGCGAGACCTCCCGGGTTTGGCACTGGTGTCCGTCAGTCAGTCAGTCAGTCTGCCCGACCTAGGCGACGCGACTCGCTCATTGAGACAAAGCAAAATAACTACAGTTGAACTCTCTCAGATTTCAGGCGGGAGTATTTTTCCCGCCTGAAATATGAGCGTCTGTTCTTCAATGTTGTTATTCGCGAGTCGCCATCAGAGGTGAAGAGGTGTGATATGTGAGGCTAGGTTTATTTCAGAGTGGCATAAAATCTTACTTCACGTCACGTTTGCGGTCTAAAGAGGCCAAATGATTATGTCATCTGACATTTACAGAAGACTAACCCCATCGGCAAGCATTTTAACGTGCTTTTTTATAGTGACTTGTGACTTCTGCAGACTGCAGTTCACACGTAGGTCTTCTTTTTATAACCAGGTATATTTGGGAGAGAGAAAATGTATGAGAAAATAAAATGTCACTGTGACCGTCTGTCGGCGAGGTCGAGTTCATGGACTGTTTCAGTTCCGATTCTGTCCACCGGAGGGCGGCCTTGATCGCGTGTTTGCTGATATCGATCATCGTGTTTTCTATTATCATTTTATTAGCCAAGACTAAACGAATAACATCAAAATATTGATTCTGTTGTGGAGCTAAGTAAGTTTTCACATCGCTCTTGGTTATTTGACAAACAGTTAATATGTCTAACTTAAATATATCTGGCCTATGTAAAAAAAATGTCTTTCAGTAGTCACACTTAGTTATGTTTTAAACCCAGAGCTAGACTATTCGACTAAATTTAAACAGTAAAACAATTATTAAACACAAAACATTTGGACTTTTGACTTATTGAACCTTATAATAGGCTAATTACGGAGATAAACATACTGTTTGTGATGACTTTGTAACAGTCTCCTCAAGGACGTACTTCAAGGATTAGCTACATTTCTGATTACAGAGAGTCCAGGCAGGTGTCAGTTTTTAGGAGTCATTACGAGAGGAACAGGTAAATTGCACTGAACAGAACCGACGGCATCATTCCAGCAGTGAGGAGACACAGGAGTAAACGAAGCAGTTTCCATGGCAACAGCGGCTTTGGGGTCTTGACCTTTGTGACAAATTTAATCAGCATTTTCAGTTGGCCTTCTCATTACTTACCATCACCGCATACACATACACCACATCCTTTTTCTCTTACACTCTCTCGCTCTCTTTAGCACAGTGTCCATTATTATCCTGCAGGTTGTCAGCTTGATGCTTAATGTGTTTGGAACAGAAGAACATATATTTTAAATGACTGCATTGTGCCCATGCAGAGACTGGTTTTATGCAGTGTGAAATAACAAATTCACACTGTAAATTTTGTGACAAAATACATAGCCGTGATGAAAGCATTAGGTATTGCATGCTGAGGAAATCTGCACAGGCTGTCTCCTAGCAACAGACAGACGATGGTGCTGCACTATAAATAACTGTGTGTGTGTGTGTGTGTGTGTGTGTGTGTGTAATAGCTGACAGGGACAAGGTCCTGGGATTGGATTTTAGGACATACCAAGACACTACACTGACTCATCATTGTGGTTACAAGAATGAAATACTTCAGCATCACAGCAAACATTATCAGCAATTAGTGATGATCAGACAGGTGATCAAGCAGTATCCAGCTATTTTATCTTAGTTACCCAGTGTTCATGTAATTAGTGTCAGTTATGAATGATTGTGTGCAGCAGCTTGAGTTTAGTTTAAATGTTGGTGGAGACGCATTTTAATTGCTATTAAATTAAACATGATTATCCTAAATTCTTCATTGGGTAGTTCTGCAGTAGACCTGTTGGTGGCGCCCATGAGCCTGGCACAATCTAAGCCTGTGGACTTTAGCTTTGAGATTGTGCTCATGGGTGTAAAAGAGACTATACCTATCACCACCAGAAGAGGGGGAAGGACACTTTCCCTATAGCTATATAAAGCCTCTCTGTGTTGATTTGGGTGGACAGAGTCGATACCAATTACCTCTGCAGTTTCCCATCATGGTCTGTATTTCATCCTCTTATTTTAACACACACAAACACTTCCTCTCTCTCTTTCCATATGTGAAGCTCTCATTGCAATTAGCATCCAATCAGTCTGGTACAAAGTGGTGCTTCCTCTTTTGAAGCTGTGGTATAATGACTGAGCATCTCCTTCTTCTTTCTCCAGGACCGTCTGGCTGAAGACGCACTTAAAGAGGCACAGAATCATAATTATGTCCCTTGGGATTCAACTGCACTTCCTCCATGTTCCCCTTTATTGCATACTATGATGTTAACAGTTTTGTTTATAGCACATATAACACACATTGTGAATAAGTACTTTATATTGAACTAAAGGTACGTTTACACGACAACGATGTACTAAAAACAGAAACGTTTTTCCATTGCATTTTTCACATACAGAAGAAACCATTGTCAAAATGATCCCCGTTCACACAGAACCACGAAAATGACTAAAAATGCTGTATTATGCTGCCAGGCCAGTAGTTGCCCAGATAGCAAAGGTAGGTCTGTAAGATGTCTGCTAAAGATCTGGAAAACATCAACTGTGTAAAAACATCTGATAATGTCTTAGAAAAAGCAATTTTACATACATTCTAAATCTTAAACATCTTAAAGACATCTTCTAAATGTCTATATCTAATAGCAAACATCCTAGAGACGTATAGCAGATGAGCAAACACTCTAAAAAATACATCTTGCAGACATCAAATAGACAACTCCGAGATGTACCTGTGCTATAAGGGTGGCGATGTCACTTTTTATAGAAACACTACGAGCCTATAGACTCAACGAGTAAAACGCATGGCCATGACATCACCATTTTCACAAATTTGCGCTTTTGTAGTTTACACGAAGATAACTTGCACTATGAAATCCGATTTCAAGTTTGCATATTCAAGCCCCCAAAATGCTGTTGTCGTGTAAATGAACAACCAAAACGCATTAAAGGGTTAGTTCACAAGTTGAAGTTGGTAAAGTTGCTTCAAAAACTTCTAACTAACCCACTGATGTCACATGGACTACTTTGATGATGTTTTTATTACCTTTCTGGACATGGACAGTCTACCGTACATACATTTACAATGGAGGGACAAAAAGCTCTCAGACTAAATCTAAAATATCTTAAACTGTGTTCCGAAGATGAACGGAGGTCTTACGGGTTTGGAACGACATGAGGGTGAGTCATTAAAGGGATAGTTCACCCAAAAATGAAAATTTGATGTTTATCTGCTTACCCCCAGTGCATCCAAGATGTAGGTGACTTTTTTTCTTCAGTCGAATGCAAATTATGTTTTTTAACTCCAACCACTGCCGTCTGTCAGTCAAATAATAGCAGTAGATGGGAACTTCAACTATAACAGTAAATAAAACTTGCTTAGACAAATCAAAATTAAAACCTGCGGCTCGTGACTGCACATTGATGTCCTAAGACACGAAACGATCGGTTTGTGCGAGAAACCGAACATTATTTATATCATTTTTACCTCTAATACACCACTATGTCCAACTTCGTTCAGCTTCCTGTTAGTGAGGTCAAAAAACGTTCCCAATCACTGCTATTATTTGACTGACAGACGGCAGCGGTTGCAGTTAAAAATCATAATTTGCGTTCGACTGAAGAAAAAAAGTCATCTACATCTTGGATGCCCTGGGGGTAAGCAGATAAACATCAAATTTTCATTTTTGGGTGAACTATCCCTTTAATGACATAATTTTAATTTTTGGGTGAACTAACCCTTTAAGTTTTTAGTTGAAAATGGTGTCAAGTAAACAGCCCCTTAGAGACCATCTTACATTTAATCATGAATACTGTCAGTCCTTTTAGGGGCTGTTTACACTATACCATTTTCAACTAAAAACGGAAAACTTATGCGTTTTGGCCATTCATTTACATGATAATGGCGTTTTGGTGGCCTGAAAACATCTGAAAACTTTTGAAAACGTGTTTCAAAGTGGACGATACTGATATAATTTCCGTTTATTACATGTTTAGTCTATCCACCTTATTTTTCAATGCAGAAGTAAGGTGTTTTTGATAACTTTGTCATCTGTACAGTACAAAGAAAAAACGTTTCCGTTTTTAGTACATTGTATTAGATTAATGGTGGATATGTTTACTTTAGCTCAAGAGATTCTCACATCCTTTCATTCCTATATGCTAACTGATCTCTTCTGGTATCTGTATCCCCTCATCAGAGTCATAAGCCATCTTGGAGCCCTCATTCATTTGAGTGACCATAATAGCAGTGTAATATATAAAGGACAAAACAGAAATGACTAACAATCAAAAGTGAAAAGCTCCAGGTTGTAGTCATGAAAACTGTGGCTTTTAATGTAAACACTACATTCGATTGGTTTTCCAGCACGAACATCCCACATGAAAGAACAACCATTCACTAAAGAAGAGGGAGAAAAAGCAGCACAAAAGCATTCACTTGGAGAGGAAAAAGAAAGGATTTAAAAAAAGAAGGGAAGGAGAATCAAAATCAACAGTGGTGTAGGTAATTGTACAGTTTTTTTTTTTTCTTTTTTCATTGAATTTCAAACTGAGAAGGCAGAGAGGGAGGAGAGATACATCTTTCCAAATCTACGTGTGATAGGTGAGAGCTGTGCTTTTCTATGCAGACCTGGAAGGTGTTTGAGTACAATTCTCAAAAAACCAAGAGAAAGCGCATGAATCTGTACAGCCGTGCCCAGTCCCGCCCTCTCCAGCACCGGGGGCGGGGCTGTGCCACCAAAAAGTGGTTCGTTCAAAAAAATTCAAATAAATAAAAAAAATCAATACATATACTGTAATTCAGGCTAAGTAAAGACATTGCAATGCAGGGCGAACAGGCAAAAAGAATCGGTACAGTTCATCAACATCAACATGGGTAAGTCAGTAAGAACGGTTCAAGAGTGGATCATAGGAACCCTTGCAAAATTCTTTTTTTTTTTAAAAAAAGGGGGAGAGAGGGAAAAAAAAGTTCTGTAGCTACAAAGCACAAGAAATATACCTTTAATAATATTACACAATAATCATTGATATTGGTATTGTTATCATCATCATCGTTGTCGTCGTCATCGTTTGTTGTTATTATTGTCATCCTTTTTTTTTTTTTTTTTCTCAATTATTTCTACTTGTAAAGATTCTAGAATTGGAGGATCTACAGCTTTCTACAAAGACTGACAGCCCAACGACCTTCGTCCACAAGCCTCCACGTCATTTCTCTGAGCCCCACATCTACCCGCCCTCCCCCTTACCACCCCTTAACCCCGCCCACATGATGCCCTTTCTTTTTGCTGCGTCTGTCTTTTCTGTTTTCTTTTTTCCTCTTTTTTTGTTCTTTTTATTTTATGTTTTATTCTTTATTTTCGCACCATTAGCTATGTGAAGCAGTTAGCTGTTTCTTTATACAAAGGCTGAGGGGGTCATGCTATCAGTGACGGGGACTCCATTACCCAGCCAACTAAAACAGGCCAACTAAAAACAGGAAAGAGAAGGAATGGAAGAGGGAAGGGTGACGATGGACGAGAGGTAGAAGAATGGACAAGGTGTAGTAAGTACAAAGGAAGTGTGTGGGACAGATGATCAATAAATAAATTAATAAATTAATCAACAACAATACAAAAGTAAAAGTTCCTTACAAGACAAATGTTAATAAGTTCTCATAACAGTGACCTAGTGTTTCTAGTACTATTCCCAGACACGTCATTCTCAGAAGGTTGGCACTGATATGATACTTGCAATCATCGGACTGGTATGACAGGCCCAGGGGTCACGCGCCAAGCCGCCCCGGGAC
This sequence comes from Chanodichthys erythropterus, assembly GCF_024489055.1. Taxonomy (NCBI): domain Eukaryota; kingdom Metazoa; phylum Chordata; class Actinopteri; order Cypriniformes; family Xenocyprididae; genus Chanodichthys; species Chanodichthys erythropterus. The sequence continues at coordinate 36,648,798 of NC_090227.1, read as the reverse complement.
CTTCCCCAGCGAGCTGACCTACGGAAGTGACGGGGATGGGTAGACGAAACGCAAGAGAAGCCTGGTGGGTGCGATCCTGGGTGTTTCCATTCTCTACGATATCGAACGGTACTACAGTGATTACAAATCGGGAGCGGGGACACGCTACAACTGACCTGAACCATAGTGCTCGAGACTAGCATAACTGTGGATTTAGCTATCGTCACATTATCGTCAAAGTAAATTCATATAGCCAGGCAAACATGTACATCCCCCCCTGACTGATATCCGTGTAATAAATATACATACAATGACATAAAACATAAAAAAATAGTAAAAGAAAGACATTTATCAAAAAAGAAAATGAGGGTTGTTTAGTTCAAACGATAAAGACACAGTGGAAAACGGGGGAGAAGGAAACGTACGACAGCAAAGAAAAACAAAAACACAAAAAAAGGTCCCAACTTTGTTCTAAAACCATAAAGGCTGGGTTTCTATAAGAAATCAGTTCTGTTGGCAGCTCTTTGAAAGACAAACTAAAAACATTTCATATATATATAATATATTTATATATTTGTATATGCCTATTTTAAAATTATCATTATCATTATTTACCAACTTGCATTTTCAATAATAATCATTTCCAAAGAAGTGGCTCGAGAGGGAGGGGGCGAGCCTCAGTACAAGCCGCAGCCTCGCAGGTTGTTGGCGATGATGATGTCGGTCACGGCATCGAACACCACCTGGATGTTTCCTGTATCCGTGGCACAGGTCATGTGACAGTAGATCTCCTTATTAGGCGAGCGGTTCTTGCTTTCGAATTGTGCTTGGATGTAAGCAGCTGCATCGTCGTAGGTGTTTGGACCTATGGAGGGAGAAAGAGCCATGAATATGAACATATGAGAGGAAGATGTTCTGATGATATGCCGAAATTAAAAATGAACGATCTTCAAATCGGCTTTGTGCTCAAAACACTGCCCTGCAGACTCGAGTTTAGCTCCACCTTGCCTCCACACACCTGCCTGGAAGTTTATGGTATGCTTAGTAAGACCTTGATTAGCTGGTTCAGGTGTGTTTAATTGGGGTTGGTGCTAAAATCTGCAGGACAGTGTCCCACCAGGAGCAGGATTTGACACCCCTGCTCCAGACGCTCATTAACCCAATATTTAGAATGACCTCAGTGACTTCTGACATTCACAAATGCCTCTTCTCTTCTGTTCTCTTACACATAATAGCAAAGCATTCTTTAACTTGGCTCCTTATGAAGCAAGTGTCTCATGTAAATGCTGCTGAATCTATGTATAAGACCTTTTGGACCAAAAATTATTTGGACAATTTAACCCTTAAATGCATACGTCGGGTCTTTAGTGACCCGGGACGTCATTCACTACATTCCTCCTCATTCATTTTTTAAAGTTAGACATCAACATTCTTGGTATTCCTCAATCAATTCATTATAAAGAATATAACAAGAAAAAAATAATAAAATTATTAAAGAATGCCTAATTTGTATTCATTTTTTGTAAAAATTGTATAGGGTCGCTAACGACCCGAGGTGTGTATGAGTGTACATATATTTTTTCTGCACAACAATAATTAAATATTAGATGACGGAATAAGCGGAATTCACCTTTATTCCACAAGGTGGCAATGTCTGATACACAAAGCTGAAATGACGACTCATTCAGACAGAAAACGAAAGAATAAGAAAAACGTGAAATGGCTGTAACTGTTACTGGATAGATCTGGTGAAGCTGTTAGCTATCGAAATGTTGATTTTGAAGATGTTGAAAATTATAGTTTTGAGAATACATTTGAGATCACGAATGTGCTCCTATTCGTGACCTCAAACATAAAACTAGCCCATTATTTGCTGAATTTACTGGGAAATGAGCTCTGACGAGGACAGTAGGGATGGCATAAAACATCTGCTCAAACGGAGCCCTTTCAAGCTCCAAAAGGTGACAAAATATGCTTTATTTTATTCTTCTGTAATTGTTACTTTAATATCAGAGGAGTTTTATATTATCTCGACAGGTAGAGATCCATCAGTGTTAGATATAGATCCGGGTCGATAAAGACCCAAATATGTAAGAATGATTGGCGAAACAGTCATGCATTTAAGGGTTAAGCCACACTTGAAGGATTAGTTCACTTCAGAATTAAAATTTCCTGATAATTTACTCACCTCCATGTCATCCAAGATGTTTATGTCTTTCTTTCTTCAGTCAGTCCAAAAGAAATTAAAGTTTTTGATATCCAAATACTGGACTTCACTGGAGTACAATGGGTTGAAGGTCCAAAGTGCAATTTAAATGCAGCTTCAAAGGGCTCAACACAATCCCAGCCGAGGAATAAGGGTCTTGTCTAGTAAAACGATCAGTCATTTTCTAAAAACATTAAAATTTATGTATTATTTACCACAAATGCTCATCTTACGTTGGAAAGGTCACGCATGACATAGGCGAAAACAAGTTTTTACAAAGCGAACGTGCAAAGTCAAATGACTTTTACAAAAAAAAAAAGGGAAAACGATGTTGGACAATTTTGAAGTTGGAGGAGAATATGAGATGGAGTTTTTCGCCCTACCGCTGTACTTCCGCCTACATCACGTGTGACCTTTCCAATGTGATTACATAATGTGTTGCGCATCGCAGAGCTAGTGCAAGACGAGCATTTGTGGTTAAAAAGTATATAAATTTGTATCTTTTTTAAGAAATGACAGATTGTTTCACTAGACAAGACCCTTATTCCTCGGCTGGGATCATGTAGAGTCATTTGAAGCTGCATTGAAACTGCACTTTGGACCTTCAACTTATTGTTAACTGTTGAAGTCCACTATATGGAGAAAAATCCTAGAATGTTTTCCTCAAAAACCTTAATTTCTTTTCAACTGAAGAAAGAAAGACATAAACATCTTGGATGACATGAGGGTGAGTAAATTATCAGGAAATTTGAATTCTGAAGTTAACTAATCCTTTAAAATGTCTGAATTTTTATTGCATTAGAAAGAAAATATCAAACCAAGCAACATCTACAGGACATACAAGTAATACTAGACAATGCTTTTCTCTAGTAAAGTAATAATAGATGGACCTTATCATATTATGGACATGATCCACTAATGTTTGCCAACCACAAAGTGTCCAAATACTTTTGTCTTCATTTTTAACAATATATAAAAGATGTTGAGATATTGTTAATATTTTGTAAAGTGTTCCGTTTCAAAAGTATGCTTTAAAAAAAGACTTGGTTTGATATTTGCAAATAATGCAAATACATTTTCATTGCGACTTCACAGTTGCTTTTCACAAAGAAAGCAACACTCGGGGTGGAACGGGTCCAACGGAGGCAGTGAATTGTATTCTGTCTGAAGAGAATTTGACAGACCTGCAGACATCCCTCCGAGTCTAACTTTTACCCATGACTGCACATGCAAGATTCAGCTACAGCTCTCCGCAGCGCTGCTCCATACTTTGCCTCCCATGTTATAGTGACTTCAAAATGTAGGATGGCCTGAGTCTAGTGTTAAACCTGACCAATCAGAAACACCAAAACATCATAGGGCATTCTTACCTGTGTATTCAGGGAAACAGATACTCAGGGGAGATTTCTTGATCTTTTCAGCGAACAGGTCTTTCTTGTTGAGGAAGAGAATGATGGAAGTGTCAATGAAGAATTTGTTGTTACAGATGGAATCGAACAGCATAAGAGACTCGTGCATGCGATTCTGCAAGAGGAAAAGAAACCAGAATGGAGGATAGACAGAGAAAAAGAGGCAGACAGAAAAAAGTTTAGTGCAGGAATACAAACAGCAAGAGAGTCAAGAACTAGCTGAAGCCCACAAGAAGCAAAACATCAACTGATAACAAAGAGACATCGTCTTAAGAGTCAACGTATTGTTTGAAACTCTGCATTAGCCACATCATGTGATCACAGATGAGTACAGATTATGAAGTTTTGCTAACAGTGACTATCTCCAATAGTGATGATTCACCACATATATCCTTGATTATGCAGAGAAAATAAGCAGCACTCAAAATCTGTTTATTTGCAGGAGATGCAGGACTCAAAAATGAGCGCCACACACCGGATTTCATGACTACTTTATTCATTCATGTCATATAAATAGACAGCCATTGTTCAATAAATAATCACAGCAGTGAGACACACATACAAACAATAATTACAGCAATCTGAAAACAACAAACAAACAAAAAGTGATGGATGGTAGGATTACAGTAAGATGTTTGATGGGAGATTATGGCTCCCGTCTGCTGGGTCCTGCTGTATTTAATCAGAAACAAATATGAATTAAATACCACTATGCACTATTTCATTCATAAGTACCATTTTAAGTCAATTTTGCGTACCGTTTGAACTTATTACATTTGCCAGTCTGATTCTGGATATATCACTCATAGCTATTTGTACTATGGCTAAAGGCCAGGGAACAAATTGGCCTTTGTCCCTCAGCAACGAACAGACTCAATTACCCTTGAGTTTCTTTACCTTGGCCACTGACCTAATTACCCATGTGTCTGAGCTGACAATTGATGTACATTAGCCAATCTGGGATTAAAGTCAAAGGTCTTTACTAAGAAGTGTTTTCCCTTTAGGCCCTTTTTTGGTGTCAAGAATGAAAGTCACAATATGCACTGACCAATAATATGTAAACTGACCAATAAAGGACCTGAACAGTGGCTGAAAAGTGCTTAGTACTGACACTGGCCTTAATAGTACACATAACTGCTTAGAGTTAGCACAATTCAGCATGTTTTGCATCACATCAATGAATCCCTCATATAAGATCTAATTAAATCAGATGCACAATTGGTTACTGTTTTGGCTTTTCTGTATGAAAGGAATCACTATCCTTTTGGCTGTCTGAAGTAAATGATTGGATTCAGTCACATTTCTTATAGATTAACAGTAGGTAATAACTGACTGATGTTTAAAGGTCACACAATATGATGTTTTCTGAAGTCAGGGTGCAAATTATTAAGCTCGAACCCCCTAAAGGCAGTCAAAGCAAAAGGCTGAGGGAGTTTAGGTATTAAAAAAAAAAAACAGTATTGGACTCAAACATTATTGGCACTACAGGTGCCAAATTTCAATTTAGGTTACACTTTATTTCGATGGTCAACTTTAGTCATTCTACTAACTATAAGTAACTTGCAAATACATGTCAACTAACTTTCATTAACGTATTAGTAGACTGTCTAATACTCTGCACCGCAGCACTGCTGAGGCAAATACTACCCAAGTATTTTGAAGGTTGAGCATGCAAGCTCATTGGCTACTGATACAGCAGGAACCAATCAGCTGTGCCCTATAGATAACGCAGGTTGAGTTAAAGGACCTATTAGCCTGCGCCATCTAGAGTTTCATGACAGAACTTATAGTTGTTGCAAAGTTACTTACAGTTATTAGAATGTCTAAAGTGGACCATCAAAATAAAGTGTAAACCCAATTTGTAATACAAAAGAAAAATCTTTACGTTTACATTTAATAACTCAGACATTTGAAAAAAAAATCCATTTTAAGTTGTCATCCTCCCTGAAAGTTGCTGTATTATTCACACACACTGACTAAAGTGATCGTTTAGAGAGATGAATATTAAAAGTGCTGTACACATACATCCATAGCAGCAAACATCCAAAGCATATATGGCACTGTGAATTATTGTCAATTACAGATTTGTATTTTCACATACACAGAGACTCAAAGCAGGCCTAATTGTCAAGGCCTCAGTTCAATGCAATGCATGTGTCTGCCTATTCTAGAGCAAGCAACAGCTCATCAGTCTCTTTAGCTCTGGTCCATTCAGTTCCTGTTAGTCATATTCCTGCAGTGACTAATAGCACAGCTTGTTGCTCTTGTTAGAACTGTCTTGCCCCTTGATATGACTAGCCTTACTGCGTACTGTGAGCAGTTAATCAAGCAAGATAGAATAAAGCAGACTGAATTACACAAAACAGCAATGTGCGGTGAGACAGCTCAGTGATTCGATCACTTCAGTCATACTGATATAAGGCATACTTCTCCAGTTGTTGCAGGTGTGTGTGATTCTGCTGTTATTTGTATGTGTGTGTATACCGTTCAAAAGTTTGTGGTCAGTATGATTTTTTATGAAAGGAATTAATACTATTATTCAGCAAGAATGCATTAAATTGATGCATAAAAGTGACAGTAAAGAATTTTACATTGTTACACAAAAGTTTTAAATAACTGCTGTTCTTTTGTACTTTCTATTCATCAAAGTAACCTGAAAAAAAAGTAGTATTACAGTAGAATTTTTTTTTTTTTTCCAAACTGCTAATATTTCACAATATTGCTGCTTTTACTTTTGATCAAATAAATGCAGCAGTGGTAGGCATAAGAGACTTCCATCAAGCATTTTTTTTTTTAAATATATATATATATATATATATATATATATATATATATGTTAAAAGGCACATCTAAATGTGACATTTAATATAATTTAAGCTTATTAATGTTAAAAATTATGGCTTTCAATTATACTGTAATGTTGAATGGCTATCATTACTTATTTCATCTCCAGAAATTAAGAATAAAAAAAAAAATCTATTTAATAGCAACATCAGTAGCAGTACTGGTATCAGTGATACTGGCCTTCATTCATGGCACTCAGTAAAAAGATGTCAATAAACAAATATACAATCTTTATGATCATTCTACATTAATTTGGAGATTCAATGTGAAAATATGTATTATAATATAAAAATATTTTACAAATATTACAGTTAGTTGCTATTAATTGTGATTAATTACAGAAAAATGTGACATTAGTTAATTTTTTAATTGATTCACAGCACTATATGTTAGTATATAAATGCAATAATGGCCAAAAGTGATGTCCAGAGGGGATTGGTTTGGGGGTTTGTTTTTTATGACCCTACAAGTTCAATAAAACCATCAAAATGTGAAGAAAAATTTTTATATTTTTAAATATTTCAAATATAAGGGAAGAATAAAACACTAAACTTGGTTAAGGTATTCATTTGACAAAAACAACTTCAGCTACAGGCTACTATGCGAAAAAAAAAAAAAAAAAGCTACCAGGAAAAAGCATACTGACCAAATAATTTTAATCATTTTTATTCTCGGTTTTTATTGTTATTTTTTATTGTGCATCTGTTGTGATTATTTTATGATTATCTTAATTCCCTTTTATGTAAAACACTTTGAGTTACCATGGGGTATGAAATGTGCTATATAAATAAACTTGCCTTGCCTACAACATAGTCAGTTTTGTTGGTTCTCTCTTGACTTTGAATGTGTTCATAATTTCTTTGTATGACAGCCTGCCAAAAAATTATGTCCACACAATTTGGCATGTTTCATTGTGAAATCTACACAGTATGCTTACAAAATCTATAACAAATTTTTGTTGAATACGTTGAATAAAGATTGAAGATGTCAATTTCCCTAGGCCGGACTACACTTTCGACTATTACTGTATATATACTATTTATAGTGTGTTATTTAATTTCAGTCTGATGAATATGATATTGTGATATGTAGTTATAAATCAGCTTTATCTGTTCTCAACACCATACAAAAGGCTAATAAAAAGACATACAGTGTATTTTGTAAATATCCTGGGAGTCTGGTTTAAAAGGTCCAAAATCCAATTTTGAAAAGTAGCACGTCCTGTTGTTTTTTTTTTTGTTGTTTTTTTTTTGGATGCTAAGGGGCTAACATTTTTGTGGTTTGGCTCAGGGCATCGGACATTTGCACTCTCTTCTAAATGCCAAGTAAATGTCAAGCCTAGTGTTTCATCAACACTCTGAGATGCCAACTCAGAACACATGTAATATGAGCCAGCTTGTGAATATTCGTGGAATTCATATCCAAAATGCATTAATCTGAAAAGTGTGTGTATAGAAACTCATTATAGTGCCACCTTCATAATCACTAACATAATTTATAATATTGCCTTATAACCTCATTGAATCTGGTATCATTAAGCATACCCTGCAATAAGGACGAGAGGACAGGTCTGAATTTACAAGCTCATTTACAATAGGATAAAAGTAGCAAGTAGTGGAAGTTTGGCACCAATTTTCCTCAAAATATCTCCTGACCTCTCTCTTACACACCAGGAAGGTGTCAGGAAGGACATTCAAAGCACATTCCTGTATTTGTAACAATTTCCCTGACTGAATAGCTGAGTTCAGAACTTCAGTTAAAATTTAGCACATAAATTAAAGAACAACTCTGTGACAACTATTAAGTCAGTTCTCACCTTATAAAAGGACATCAAAAGGACACCAATGGAGACAATTAAAAGTATAAAACAAAGACAAAATGTCACATATCCGACAGTAGTCGTCACTGTATGGTGGGGCTGTAAAAGAGCTGGGCATCACTGTGAGTTAGTAAAGACCACAGAAGCGCAGGTTGTTAGCGATGATGACATCAGTGACAGCGTCGAAGACAAACTGAATGTTGTCTGTGTCTGTGGCACAGGTGATGTGCGAGTAGATCTCCTTGTCAACCGACTTGTTCTTACTCTCGTACTGGGACTGAATGTAGTTCACTGCTTCCGTGAACGTGTCCAAACCTGCAGCACAGGATGAGTCAGGTAAGGATGGGAAAGCAGCAGATGAATAAGGCAAGGAGTGAATAAAAGAAAACAGTGGGAGATACAGAAATGGTGATAAAAAAAATAAAAAATAAGCCAATGTTTTAAATAAAGGACCATTTAGAAAGACAGCAAAGGAGAATTGTGGTATTTATAAATTGGACACTGAACACTTATTATTTGTGCCTATTATATTTTACAAAGTAATAAAATCATTACTTTAATACTTTTTAATATCATGACCAGGGTGCGATTTCCCCCCCTGTGGTCTATGTATCCCTGCCTCTGCTGAATTATTTTTATCCCCGGGGGGGATAAAAAAACATCCCTCCTGGGTGATGCTACTCCACAAACCACCAACAGAGCAACTCAAATACCAAAAATACCTCAGCGGCAGGCGCAGGTCAAACGAGCGCGGAAAAGGTAACGTTAGGTGATGACGAGAGAGCTTAAGTTGAACAACAGTGAACTGCGATCAGATGAGATGTTGTCAGGCTATGTCGGTAAAACTCCAGTCAGCCGTTATACTGTGCTCGTGACACACAATCAAGAATTGCATGCGCAAATGCGCCGGCACTGCACAATTACTTATTATAGCTTAAATAAAGCGCAAAAGAAACTACGAGCAATGACCGTCAGTGTTCTGTTGTAAGTTAAGTCATGAAATTACCAAATATGCAATTAAAGCTGCCTCAAAACCTGCCTCATGCATGTATTTGTTGACATTTTCTTGGCCTTAAAACGTCTTAAAACTGCACATATGTACACCAGGAAAATCTAAATTTTCTCGGGGGAGCATGCCCCCGTACCCCCCTAGCAAACAACATTTTCTGACCTCGGTAATTATTAAACTCTGCGTACGGCGGGCTTATTCTATCTAATGAAATCTGAGGTGAATGTGCATTTCTCCAAATGTGCGCACTTTTAGACTTAAAGTTTGTATGTGTATGCACTGTGATCAAAATAAATGGGACCAAATACGATTGAATGTAAAGGTTTGTGTCTCGTTATTCTATTAATAACTACCGATTGATTTTGCATTTGTATCAGAAATTAAGAATTATTACTGTCATTGTAGTGGTGCAAATATGTAAGCTATGTAATACTTCAAATCTCAAGGTTAAATATTTGTAAAATGTTTCTGTAACGGGCTGCCAAAAATAGTATTATATATATATATATATATATATATATATATATATATATATATATATATATATTTATATATAAAACTTTTCCAACCCCCCCCCCCCCCTCCCCTTCTGTTTTTTTCACAAATTGCACCCTGATTATGACATTAATATTATTATCAATATTAATATTACTGAATAACTTTATATAGTACTAATTCTTTTAGCTTTCTGTAAATGTGTTTACTATGGAAGTTTGTTTCCGCCACAGAATAAAACAATTTAAAAGATAATTGCGACTTGGTATCTCACAATTCTGACTTTTTTCATATATAAACTCGTAGTTTCCAAGTAATAAAGTCCGAATTGTGAGTTATAAAGTTTTACTCCGAGAGATAAAATACAGGCTTTTTTCTCAGAATTGCGAATTTATATCAAAATAAATATATTCAAAATATATTTCATAACTAGCATTACAGTTGCCCTCGATTTCACAGCCAAGGATAAAATCTTGCAGGTTTTTTTTTAATTCCTTAGGCAGAGAAAATTATTTTTCTGATTAAAGTTGCTCAGAACATGCTTAGGACAGTTATTTGTGATTGTTTGTGCATCACAAATCTTCCATATATCATTCAGTATAACGAGTGAGGAAATGTTTAAGACCAGCTATGGAGGAAGCTGAAGAGCTCAGATCTAAAATGAACAGAAAATAATAACACATGACTGTTTTGGCTGTTTCTCCTCAGTGCTGGAGTATAAAGAAATGCAGGCTGCCTAGATTATGGGTGGGAATCCATCCAAAATGAATAAAATAACAGCATGGTTCTTCTCCTGAAGATTTATTGTGCTAATTGGCTTCTGGAGAGAGTGTTTCTCTCAATCCTCTTCTTATCAATTATTTTGTCTTCTCATCCTATTTCATCCTATCCTATCTTTCTATTGCTTAACACCAGGGTAATGAGTTTACCTGTGTACTCTGGGAAGCAGATACTTAAGGGAGATTTCTTAATTTTCTCTTCAAATATGTCCTTCTTGTTGAGAAAGAGAATGATGGAGGTGTTTGTGAACCATTTGTTGTTGCAGATGCTGTCAAACAGCTTCATGGACTCATGCATGCGGTTCTGCAGAAAGAAAAATAAGATTAACATCATTAACAGACATTAACATAATTTACAGACATGCATCCACAAACACACAAACATACACATTTACTTAGCTATATAAGTGGGGACACACATATTATATTGTTTTTTTAATATAAAGCTTATAATTAATATACATAATAACATGCATAACCCGCCATTAAAAATTGTTTATAATAAAATATATAATAAATATTTAAATATATAATAAAATAAAAATAGCTATCTTTTAATTATATTATATATATATATATATATAAATAAAACAACTTAATAATCATTAATACAAAAAAATTACTTGTTTTGATATATTTTTTAAAATATTTTACTACATTTATGGATCATAAAGGACACCCCCAAATGTATTCATAGAAAGGTTTTGTCAGATTTAGCTCACAAAATTGTCCCCAAACTGTAGCTAAGTAAACCCACATACACACTCTCACTCTCAGGCACTCTTATCTACACTCACACACATTCAGGTGTAATCGCACTCTGAGTGCAAAATTAGAATATGAAGTGAGACAAGAAAAGAAAACAAGAAAGGAAATTTAACAAACAGCCAAGAAGCCAGAAAAGGAAACAAAATATATTCCACTAACTTAAAGAATGAATTACTCAACTCGTCATGATGATACACAATAGATCTCTTGTTAATTATAAAGGGAAAAGGGTAAGGATATACACTGTTCTTATTTCCATATGTGATTAATAAATAATTATTCTGCTCATTATTTGTTTGTCATCTGAATGGTAATGAATTCAGAGTTGGAAGCAGTGACTCTCTCTTTGATGTGTCCGATCATTTCAGGAGGAAACAAGGTCAGACGATCACTTTAAGTAATAGCCAATTAAAAACTGTGGTTTCGGAAAGAACCAGCAGTGCATCTAAATGTAATGACTGAAACTGACATATTTTAGAAACAAGCAAATAAAAAATGAAAAACACTGACAAAAATTATAAACCTGTATGCCATTTGGGTGTTGCGATGACATTTTTGTGGGCGGAGCTTATCTGGTGGCAGAAAATGACAGTTCTGCAGTAGCAGTCTATGAAAGCCACCAAATAAAAGAATAAAAAGTTAATTTTGAGTTTATATCTGGATTTTTTCTCCAATTCAGAAAAGAAAATATATCTATACAGTATATCAGAATTGGGAGATTTGAGAAACTCTTTATTCTGTCTTTTTTTCTCAAAATTTAAAGTATTATATACTGCAATTCTGAACCTGATATAAATTATAGTTATAAACTCTGAATTAGGAGATATAAACTTGCAGAAAAAAGTCAGAATTGTGAGATAAAAATGTTATGTTTAAATGTTGTCTATGTAAAAAGTTATAAGTTTAAATGTTATTTCATGCTGTAACTGTAGGGCTAATACTTTATGCCTCAAATGAACAGCATGTGTGAATATTATGTAGACCTATTGTTTACATCAAATTCATACTTTAAAGAGACAGTTCCCCCAAAAACTAGTTCACCCCATTGACTTTTATAGTATTTTTTTCTATATTATGGAAGGCAATGGAGTCCATCAACTATTTGGTTAACCATATTCTTCAAAATATCCTCTTTTGTGTTCAACAGAAGACAGAAATTCATACAGGTTTGGAATAACTTGAGGGTGAGTAAATGATGACAGAATTTAAATTTTTGGGTGAACTATGCCTTTAATAGATTAATCATCGCAAGTTTCATCAGTCCAGTCTGTGGCTTGCAAACGCAAACATCTGTATTTAATTTCAAAGGGCGTCTTCACCGACGGTATTCTATGAAAATGAAGACTATTTCATGGATTTTGCCCATTTTCCTCCACTTGTTACCACTGTTTTTCTGCCACCACAATGCATGCACAGCTGCAAGAGAGGAAACTGTGATGTCTTCTCCCAAATGGTCTATTCTTTCTTCTGTGAACTACAAAAGATGATCTTTTAATCGTTTTTGTGTGATGTATGTAATGAAAGTCAAAACCATATTTGACCCCAATGATTTTCCATGTATATATGTAGAGAATTTGTTGAAACAATGACAGGATTTACATCTCTTTAAGTTACCGCAAGACACAACATAAAGCCTACTGCTTCCAACTCTTTTTAGTATGTACTTCAACTGAGGTTGCTGACGATAATTTCATACCTGTGAAAGGGCCGTCTGTAGAGCTGGGCTGGATTGTTTAGCAATTGGTTAGAGAAGAAAGCCGATGGCTAGAGATGACAGGAGAGCAGCTGAGACGTTTTGAAGGAGAGACGGAGATGCAGAGGTGGCCGCTGGAGGCCACGGGAGCAGCCGAGCGGAACCGGACATGCACCAGAACCCAACACTTCACCACTTCACTCACATTTCCCACCCCCAGATACTACTGCTGTTCAAACTCACACGTACACACACACACACACACACACACACACTGAAGTGATGAACAATAGTGGAGCAATGCAGAATCGGTCCATGCATTGTCACACATGAAGAAAGGAACAGCTCTAAACAGATGAAAAAAGCCTCACAAAGGTCAAACTTGAAGGAACGCACAGTGTTTGAAGGAAATAAATGCATGTTTGTGTTGAAATGGAGGAGGAAAGGCCACAGGGTGCACAGGACGGAATGATGGGACAGAATGTCAGACGGCAAATGCGTAAACACTGATAGAGCGCTGAATGGACGAGCGCTGACAGGAGACACATTCTGGGAGTGTGTATTCATAGCATCTGTATGTGTGTTTATCTCGGTCCGTTTGTTTCGCCAGGACTTTCTTACAGATTAATAGAATCTGTCTTCTCTTTTTATCGCTTCCATAGATCAGGTGAATATGGGCATGTGAGAGTTGCTGTATTTATGGACATCTTCTTTTTTAGCCATAAAAGCCCTACTATGTCCAAAACACGTCATTGTAAATCCCTCTGATGTTGTAAAAATTCTCTTATCGGAGTTTGTCAAGAGAGAGTGTGTCTGGGCAGATCTGAGGCCTGTGTCACACGGACGTCCAAACATGACTCATCACACCTGCTGTGATTCAATTGGCACGGTCACAAAATCAATCAATAGTGTGGGGATATAAATAATTCTTTGTTTCTTCTTTTAAAGGACACTGTAAAAGTGTTCATAGAACTTAAAAATAAGTTTGTGTGGCTTTTTGTGTTAAATTTGTATACTTAATTATTTTATGTAAACATTCTCATGTATTATGTTGGGTCAACTTATTCATTTAATTATTTTTTACATTTCTATTTATTATATTATTTAATATTTCATATGTATTTCAATAAAGTTGCATTTGATAACATTAGTTAACATTAACAATTAAAAATACCTGTAAAGCATTTATTAATCTTAGTTTCAATTCATTATTAAAAACAAAACTGTTTAATGAACCTGAGAAAACATGAACTATCAATGAACTAACATTAACAAAGATTAATAAATATTGTAACAAATGTATTGCTTATTGTTAGTCAATATTAGTTGATGCATTAACTAATGGGAACTTATTGTAAAGTGTTACCATTTTATCTCATGTTGTCTGCAAGAAACGGACATAGTGAGCAACGTGCTTGTTGTCTTAAAATGGACAACAATGCATCCTGACATCACAAAATGTGATAGCAAAATAATAATGATTAAAAACAGAATAGAAAAACTGGAAAAATGCTGAACATTTGCAACTATATTATTCATTCATGCCCCAGTGCATGTTGGGAACTCCAGCACTCTGTGAAACCATTACGTGCATAGCTAGTTAGCACGGGATAAGCATTTGCAACACAGACATGACACTCAAAGATATGCCATAATTAGACTTGTCCAAATAATTGCAACATTGTTTTGTTTTTAATCAAATTTTGCTTAAATTTTTTGGTACAGTACAGTGTATGGGGAATCAAAACATGACCCATGATAGAAACCTAGACCTAGTCTCCAACATGCTTACAAAACTGAATGGCAATAATAGCAAAATAAATAATTTTTTTTTTAAAAATGTATCATCGCTGCTAAGTGGAAACCTTGTATCTTGTATGTACTTTTCAGGAAATGGAACACTTTTTTTTTTTTTTTTTTTTTGTCAAAGTTGGCTTTATATACAGTCAGATTCTTGCATATGTCATTATACTATCAACATTTTACCAAAAACAAGCTCAAATAGAGTTACTAGTGAATTTCAGGCATACATGTTTCGTCCATCATTAGAAAGGCTGCATCTGAGGCAGTAACATACATTTTCATCAATGTACAGGTTATATGGTTTACTGTAGCTGTGTTGACGCTCAGTTTATTGTCATTTGGCCAAAACCTATGCTATTTAACACAGTATTGGCTATGACTTGATGACAAATACTGGACTAAGACAGTCTTTTCCGCTCCTCAAATACATAAAACATTAGTCTTTTTATATATAAACTGCATGAAGATTCACTATAGTGGCAGGGTGGATTTATGAGATTTTACTGACAGTTCGAAGATCCAATAGAGTTATGAGGTTTAGTCAAAAGCTCTTTTGAATACTTTTCAATGGTGTAATATTTGCAAAACCCAGAGACAGATATAAAGGGTGACCAATAGTAATGATTTATGGGGAGAACAACAGCAACAACAACAAAAAAGATGAAATATCGAGATACGAGGTTTCCACCCGACAGCGCTGATGTATTGAAATTACATCTAAAATATCAAAAAAGATTTCAATATTTCCACTTGTACTCTAAACTGATAAAATGTAGGACTGAATCGATATTATACTGAATTGTTCCAATATAAACAGTGTATTTTAACCTACACTCTGAAAAATGCTGGGTTAAAAACAACCCATATTGAGTTGAAAATGGACAAACCCAGCGATTGGGCAGTTTTATTTAACCCAAGTATTGTTTAAAAATGACTATATGGCTGACTTAAAATGAACCCAAAATAGGTTAAAAAACAGACATTTATTAATAAATAATTTAATTAATGTTTACTGTTTAATTATTATTCATTAAACTTATTAATAAATGTCCATTTATTAAACATATTTCCATTTTCATATCCATTTTCAACCCAACTTGGGTTGTTTTTAACCTAACCTTTTTTAGTGTGTATGGTGAAATTTACAGTATATTATAATAGTAAGTTTGCTAGAACTTTGGGATAGTACAATTTAAAAAAAATCTATTCCTAAAGTATTCCTATATTTTCATTATTATTTACCATTTCTAAGAATTTTACAGTATGCACAAGATGACACATACATGGTATAAGCATTACCTAATGTGCCGATTAGTGTAGGAGTTCATAATGGAGGTTGATTTATAAATGCCACTGAACTAAAAAAGGTCAAACCTCTAAAAACCAGCTAAACCAACGAGGTTCTGTGGCCCTTATTTAATTATAAGGCTGTGGATGAACACACAGCACACTATGATCATGGCCACTTGATTGGCAACATGATTGCGATTACAGTGTTCTGATCAACATGAAGATCATTAAGTCTGCACCAAGACGTCATGACCATCAAGATTTGTGACAAACACCAAACTCTTTTAAAGCATGAGAAAACATGTTCAAACACCCATGAATCATTTTTGTTAGTTTGTTAAGTGTGTACACAGTGTATATGAAGCACAGAGCATGTGCAGTTGTTCATGAGCCTGTGTGTGTTAAAGCATAAGCACAGAAGTGCGTGTTTGTGTATGGACACATGCCTGTGCGTGAGAGTGTGTATTTAGTGCTCACCGTGGTCTCGTCTTCATGGAGCACCTGGTCGTAACCACTCAGAGCCACACAGAAAATAATGGCGGTCACGTCCTCAAAGCAGTGGATCCATTTCTTCCTCTCCGACCTTTGACCTCCCACATCAAACAGCCTGAGTGGACACAACTCAACATGAGCTCACCACAATAATGCACAGCATCACACGAGCAACATACACTATTGTGTACATACACTATTACAATGCTTTTGGGAAATGCAGCCCAGCATGTTTCTGACAGAATGGGAATAAAGGAGCCTTAATAATGTACAGTATGTGAAGAAGAATGTTTTTTGAACATTAAAGCATGTTAACCTATTCTAATGCACCCAATAACCAAAATAATGGACTTTTAAAATAGCATCGTATTAACCATTTAATACTTTTATTCAGCAAAAATTCACATTAAATTGGTCAAAAAAGACAGTAAAGTTTAACATTTATAATGTTAAAAGTGATTTCTATTTCAAATCAATGCTGCACTTTTTATATTCAAAGAAAAAAAAAATAGCAAATTAGAATAATTTCTGAAAGATCATGTGACACTAAAGACTAATTGCTACTGAAAATCCAGCTTTGCCATCACAGAAATAAATTACATTTTAAAATGTATTCAAATGGAAAACAGTTCTTTTAAATTATAATAACGTTTCATAATATTACAGTTTTTACTGTATTTTTTTATTTAAAAAATGCATCCTTTCTGGGACTTCTTTCAAAAACATTTAAAAATCTTTCTCCAAACTTTTGAATAGCAGTGTTGTGTAGGTTCTCTTGCACAGCTAACATGGGCCATTTTATCCTCAAAAACTTTCCAAAAGTGACATGTTATCCATTAAACCAAATCCTTTAAACAGTAATGGCCAAAAGTGATGCCCGGAGGGGACTGGTTTGGGGATTTGTTTTGAATGACCCTACAATCTCAATCAAACCATTGAAATATTATGAATTTATATCTTTAAATATTTCAAATATGAGAGAAGAACAAAACACTTATGGTATTTATCTGACAAAATTATTCTACAAAAAAAAAAAGGAGTAAACTGCAGCTACAGGTTTTATTTTACTATGCAAAAAATGCATAGGAAAAACAAAAAGCTGACAGGAAAACGCATACATTGCCTACAACAATCAGTTTTGTTGGTACTCTTATTTTTGCAAATGTTCATAATTTCTTTGTTTGATAGCCTGGCCAAAAAATTATGTCAACACAATTTGGCATGTTTCATAGCATTATCACAAATAAAACTATTGATTCCAAGCACAACTGCACAATAATCTTATAACAAATTTGTAATAATTTATCATTTTGGCCACTGTATTTTATGATGTATTTCATTATATGACTATACGTTTAACAAGCTCTAAATCTTAAATCTGTAATGATTTTCACCCAATTTCATGAGTGGATCTGTCATTCAGATGCTAGTATCAGCTTCAGAACATGTAAATCAGCTGTCAGGTACTGCCCTTTTCTGTGAAAATGCTAGCTTCTGCCATAACAGTATGGCGTAATGCTAAATCTGTCTTCAGAATGCTGGTGGTAGCTCTGTCTGTCTAACTCCCATCAACACTTTTATTTTAGTCTTCTATTTTCACATGCTATCAGATGAGAGAGTGAAAAAAAAACTGTGAATGAGGAGCTGATACTGTATGAGAGGATGACAGTGTTTTGGAGATATTCATCTGTTTTAATTTCGGTCTTTAACCACTCCAGTTGTAATGCGAGAGTTAAAAACACTTTTAGCTTAAAAGAGTCTGAGTATACAGATATTAGATCAGACTTTTTTTTTTATCTAGACTCATTCATGATTATAAATCATGAATGAGAGAAAATTATAATAACTGTAGTACAGCCAGTGCAAAGCTCTGAATTACATACTGTACATTTATGCATAAATAACACACCAATCAATCTCACCTGAAGTGCAGGTTCTTGAAGGTGAAGTGGGTTTCTACAATCCCGGTGGTCTTCACTCGAGTTCGCAGAATGTCCTGCTCTGTGGGCTGGTAGTCTGCAGCACCGATCCTGTCTAAACTGTCTAAGTAGCTGGAGGAAGAATGAAAGAAAGTCTGTTAGGACCCACAGTTTTCCACAGAATCTGAGCAACTGTCATTCACATAAAGTAGAAAAGGTCTTTTTTAGAGATACTAGTAACTTCTCAACCAATAAGATCCAGCAGTTTTTTTTTAATTCTTTTTTTTAAATCATAAAAGCATCATGAATCAGTATCTTAAGAGATTGTAGGGTGAATTCACTAAACAATGCTGCATTTTGGTGCAAAAACATGTCTTTTATTCACTAGTCAGCCATAAAATAAATTAATGAAATATTAGATGCACAGAAACTGTTATGCTGTATTTAAATTCAGTAACTGTAAAGGTCTTTGCACACTGAGTCTGATAAATACGATAAATACAATAAATACGACTACACGTTGTATCAATGACTTTTACACACTGCCTCCAAAAAAAAAAAAAAAATTGGATCGGGTTCAATTTTCAGCATTTTTCGCATCCGTAGCAAGCATTTTGAGAGGTGTTTTGACAAATCAGAGCCACCCCGTACAGGCGAACACCAAAATCCAGAATGGTGTCTGACAAGTTGATCCACTTTGTCTCGTAGCACAAAGCACTGTATGACAAACAAAGTGTGGAATACATATATATTGGTGGTCTTCTTTTTAATATGTGGCTCCAGTATCAATAGCAAAGCATCAAACTGCGCCACTGACATCCTGAAGTAAACTTTGAATCGCTCGGGATAATCCCGCAGCTCCTTGATAAGGAGGTGGAACTCTCCTTCCTCTCTACGCAATCTCAGGATTGGATGGACCCAATATTTCCTCTTTCTTTTTCTCTTTTTAAGAAGAGAGAGGACAATAAAATCATCATCACTGCTTGAAGACTCCATTTTGTATTGTTTTGCAAATTTTTATGCAACGGATTAATTAATACGCATTGAACTCAATATGCAAGGATTCTGTGCATGACGAATTTGTAGGATGACGAATACGAAAAAACGCATCCGAAAATTTCAGACTCAGTGGGCAAAGATCTTAATTCTTTTTACCAAAAAACACATCTTTTCTATGTACATTATGATTATTATAGCTTGCATCTTATTCAAAAAAAAAAAAAAAAAAAAAAAAGTTTCTTTTACCTAGCACAATTAACACAATGTTTTGTGTGTGTGTGTGTGTGTGTGTGTGTGTGTGTGTGTGTGTGTGTGTGTGTTTACCATGGCATCAGTAATTCATCAGTAATGAAGGTATTATAATCAGGCCAAAACTTTGGGGTCAGTAAAATATGTTTTAAAATAACTTTTATTCAGCAAGGATGCTGATAAAAAGTGACTGTAAAGACATGTATAATGTTACAAAAGATTTCCATTTCAAATAAATGTTGTTCTTTTGAACATTCTATTAAATCACCACAAAATGTCTCTGAAAAAAACTGTTTTTGAATGTGATAATAATAAATGTTTCTTGAGCACCAAATCAGCATATTAGAAAGATTTCTGAAGGATCATGTGACACTGAAGTCTGAAGCTTTGCCATCACAGGAATAAGTTACATTTAAAAAAATATATTTAAAAAAGGTAAGTTTAAATCATTATACTGTATTATTTCACAATATTACTGTTTCACTGTATTTTTGATCAAATAAATGTAGCCTTGCTGAGCATAGGAGACTTTAAACTTTAGGGTGTGTTCACATTTGTAGTTCGGTTCACTTCGTTTGGTCCGGACCAAAAAAAAAAAACCCATTTTGTCCTGGTCTGTTTACGACACTATATAGCGTTCAGATTGGCAATTTTATCACCGAAACGAAAGGCACAGGGACACGTACACAATCTGATTGGTCGTTGTTTGTGACGTATGGTCTATTTTGAAACGGAACTCATAGAACATCCAAAACAATGCTGTGTGCTGGGCTAAATGCGCTCGTTGTATGAGTGTACCTTGCATATTGTGGTATGGTTCATTTTAATCGAATTAAACATGCCCAGTGTGAACGCACCCTTATGGTACATTGTCAAAAGGATCCCCGTTCCCACAGATCGGTGGAAACAACTAAAAACGCTGTATTATGCATACCAGGCCAGTAGTTGGCGATGTCACTTTGTAAAGAACACTACGCACCTACAGACTGAACACGTGTGCACATGACGTCACCATTTTCACAGATTCACATTTTTGTAGTTTACAAGGAATAACATGCACTTTGAAACCCATTTTCAAAAGTTTGCATTTTCAGGCCCTTAAAATACCTTGCCGTGAACGGTCAAAGCTCAAAAAAGTTTCAGTTTTAGTTGAAAACGGTGTCAAGTAAATGGCCCCTTAGTGAATTCCACCATAATCTTTTGTTGACAGATTCTCATTTATGTTAGCTCTAACAGAAAAATGATTGCTTTACATATAATTGTGAGTGTCAACAAATCAGATGAGAATCCATCATACTAAAGACACAATCTTAAACACAGGACAGTCAATCAGACTACAGGGCATAAGTCAAAATAAAACACGACACATCCTTCCTGTGCCACTCACAGCTGACACACATATACACAAGCTATCCTCTTCAAAACAAAACAGCGATGCAAGTAGACAGGGAGGACCAAGCCTGCTTTTCAACAATACGTGATGTATATTCTCTAAGGCTGTGGATGTCATTTATCTTCCAGATGAAAGAAACGGTGAAATATGTGTGCTTCCAAATTGGATGCCAGTTAAATTGAAGGTTGAGTAACGAGATGCCGAAACATCTATTAAAGCCTTTGGCTGGTAATATTTTTAGACAGTAGACATCTAATGGATGATTACATCAAAAATGCAATTTCCAAAATGTTTTGACACATTAAGAGAAAAATTACTGCAAGTATTCCTGCTGGAATTCTTGCGTAATTGTATCTTGCATGCTTAGGTGTACATTCTGTTCTTGCTTTTTATTTTGTTTGCCTCTCTCTCTTTCTTCTCTCCCTCCTTTTCCTGTCCATCTGTGGCGTTGAGATGTTGCAGTTGAAGATGTCCTTGGTTGCAACAGAATTCTGCAGTGAAATGTGAACATTCCACCATCAATACGGTCTTTAGAGCTCAACTACAACAAAGCCCTTTAAGGCAAATCGGTTCACTCAGCGGGCATCTTGGAAATTTCTCCCAACCTTATTTTTAACGTAACGTGGCTTCCAGTCTCATCTGCTTCCAATTTTTTTTTTTTTTTTTTTTGCTGTACAAAACAGCTCATTATGTTGTTTGATATTGCAAACTGGTATTTCTTACCATATTATTTGAATGTATTGTCTTAATTGGAAACACATTGGGTTTGTCGTGCAAATAGTTTTACCATGTACTGCACATACCTATAACAGCTAATGAATCAGAGAGATATCACAGGACATATAGCTTACTTCTGCATTGAACAATAAGGTGGATAGCAACATAGCTATTTTCTATGTACACTACAGTTTTGGGTTAGTTAGTAGAAATTAATACTTTTATTCAGCAATGACACATTAACTTAATCAAAAGTAACACTGAAGAGATTATGTATAAATACTATTCTTTTGAACTTTCTATTACTCAAAGAATCCTGAAAAAATGGATAATTGTTTCCACAAAAATATTAAGTATCACAACTGTTTTTAAACATTAATAATAATAAGTGTTACTTGAGCATCAGCATATTAGAATGATTTCTGAAGGATCATGTGACACTAGCTATGTTTCCATCCAAAGTGAATTTAACTTATGTGCAATCGTAGATTATGCGCATGTTTTCTTATCGGATAAAAAAATTTATTTATCCGACTCAAACGAGAGCATACGTTTTTTTTATGTGCATTTTTAGTATTTATGCACATCTCATCATTTCCATCCAGCAGTTTTTGATGCGATATGATATCCGTAAATGCACATAAAAATAGGCGGATGGAAACATAGCTACTGAAGACTGTAATAATGATGCTGAAAATTCAGCTTTGTCATCACAGAAATAAATAACATTTTGGTAAGCATAAGAAACTTCTTAAAACATAAAAACAAAAAAAATCATACAGAACTCAACCTTTTGAACGCCAGTGTATCAACCCGTATCTACGTAATTGGGACCGAAATATCTAAAACGGTTTGTCAAGATTATGTGGCAATAATATATTAGATTCAAATCTGGCAACAATGTCATTGTAAATGTTTCTTATCAAGCTCAAATCATGCTTTAAAAACCCTGTATTCTTCGCAAAACAAGTCTATCACAATGGCAAATGGCACTGAAAGGCAGGACGCCCTACAGCCGGATATTGAGCATTAAATCTTCTAACATTAATTTTTCTACAAGTTTTCCCTTTTTCCTACTTATACTGTCCTTTCCTACTTATAGCCTTCTGACCTCATAACCTCCTTCAACCTAATTCCACAGACTTACAACATCATGCAGCATCGCTAAACACCAAATCATAAAATAAATAGCAGTTAAATGTCTGAAAATAATGTGAAATGCCCTGTGCCAAGTCTCCACAAATATAGTGACATGGAGCCAGATTCAGCTGCTGACACAGGCACAGGCTGAAATTAAGACCTGAAATAGAGGGAGAGAGTAGAAAGAGGACTGAACAATAAAAAAATAACAACGAATAACACAGGAAGTGAGGGCAAGGACTATGTCACGTGTCCTAGCACTCATACAGCGAGGTCCAAAAGTCTCAGACCACTGGGAAGATCTGGGAAACAAAATCTATTTTAAACCTGGAAATAAACAAAGTTTTAGCATTTTTTTTTTTTTTTTTTTTTAAAGACAGATGGTCAGATGTTCTTGCTTTCATTAAAACACAATGATCTTTTGACCGTTCTTAAATGCTTGAGGCAAACAATTACAACATGTTCCTGGATCAACATCTTTGTTGATCCTGGAACAACATTCTAATCAACCAATCAGATTTGAGGGACAAGTTTTCAGTCAAATTTAGGCTTACAACAACGGTTTGGTGCTTCTACATCAGTGTTATTCACATATTATTCGCCTCTGATTTTACAGATAAGTTATGGGTAGGGTTAGGACTACATTTTCAGACATAAGCATGTTGTTCTAGGATCAACAAAATATGTCTTTCTTGTCAAAATCGTGGTGACAGGTTTTACACAAACCTGCTGTAATAAAAAAAAGCAATCATAATAAAAAAGATTCTCAACTGTCTGGACCCATAGCCCTATATGGAAACAATATAAAGAGCTTTTGAAAGAAACCTCAATGTGTATTTAGCATATTTCTTTTCTTATGGTTCACTACACTGACTCTAGGGGGTGCTGTTGCTGTGACTTGCTAAGTTGTATTAATGTTTATCATTGGCACTTATTGGCTTGCAGGATCGCTTAGTGGCACTTAACTCACAGGTTCTTTCAAGTCTACCTGACACAGTATGAACTTAAGTACTTAAGTATGAACTGCTCTTATAGGACACCGTCTCAATCACATCACTTGAACAGCACTAATAATGTGATAGTGTTAGTGCTACCTCTCTCTGGGGCACGTTCCTTTGTGACCTGTATCTGCTGGCTGTGCAAGCGCCCCTCTCAGCATATTCTGTCCATTAACAAATAGCAGATTTAGGGCAGCTATGTTAACTGAGGATTTCCATAAGCTTTTTTTAGAAAGCAACTGTCCGCACTGGCCTGATAAAACCACTATAAGCATCAGTATTCTTTCATTACATTTGACTAAAGGCAAATTTAACTATGGCTCAACAGAGACAGGTACGAGGGTTGCCTTTTGGTATGTATATATACATTATTATTAAATATCAAACAATATCATAATACATTTTAAATCCTTGTCTGCTTAGTTGGCTGTAGGTGCAGAGAAAATCTACAGTCAGGAAGAATGGCTGGCTTTTATGTACAAGTGCGTGTGCGCAAGTGCATTTAGACATTCAGCAGCACTAATGTTTTCTCCTATGCACTCGATGCCCTGATGGTGTTCTGTGGAGTAGCTGTATTTACTATTGTAAATCTTTTATAAATATGACGTCACTATGTGGACTTTACTCTGTCGTTTTAGGCCTAATGGACATGCGGGCGGGGTTGTGCTGTAGGGTTTCTTCACTTCTCTCTCTTTTTAGTATGGGAAACTCGTATCTCTCTACCACTCAGGCTGCTTGCCAGCTCTGCCCTTCCCCCTGCTCCCTCTCTCTCTCTCTCTCTCTCTCTCTCATACACCATCTTTCTTTCTTTCTCCCTCCACCCTCCCTCTGTTTCCTGCTGCTGCTTGAGTGCTCTGCCTGGCAACACCTCTCAGCGGCCTGCCTGCTGTCTGCTGCTCCTCATCACAGAGAGAGAGAGACAGAAAGATGTGCAGGAAAAGAACTACAGGACATTGGAGACATTGCTACCACATGCTTTGTGGTAACAAAAAGGTTTGAAAAACCAGGGTGCTGCAAGAATGTCACAATGAGCCATTCTCAAGGTATAGGGCTAATACTTATATCATGTACAATCAGAGAAATAAGATCTCTGGAATTACTGTACTGTTGCTTAAAGGGATAGTTCACCCAAAAATGCTGTCATTTTTTTCCTCAATCTCATGTCGTTCCAAACCTGTATGACTTTCTTTCTTCTGTGGAACACAAAAGAAGATATTTTGAAGAATCTTTCTGTTTTTGTCCATATAATGAAATTCATTAGTGTTCAAATCAATATTGGACGGCCACTGACTTTATTTGAAAGGACAAAATAATAACTAAAAAAATACAGAGACATTTTCAAATTACCTTCTTTTGTGTACCACAGACGAAAGTAAGTGAGTAAATGAGAAAAAAGCTGACAGAATTAAGTTGAGAAAATTTCTTGAAAATGACAAATGACCTAGTTGCTAGGACAAGTTATTTTGATTTTGACAGTAATTCAGCGAAGATGCACTATCACTCCCAGAATCGAGAATAAATGAAACTGCCACTGAAGGTTCATCATTTTTCACAAAATGTCATCGTACTGTCCAAGACTTAAATAAAAACAGAGAGATTAACTATATTTTCTCTGGAAACGTCAAGGATGAAGGCACTGAACTGAAATACACAAAATTTAGCAAGTTTCAGTTCAGGCCAGCACTTCCACAGGCAATTATGACTTACAGTCAGAATGCATCAGAATTCAGACACGTCTCGTTTAACCGGTAGAGGAACATGCTTCTCTTTAACTCTATTATCAGAAAAATACTGAAGAAATGAAATTAGCAGACCTACAATTGAAAAGAAGAAGTCAAACTGAAAATAAAACTGACCAGGAACAAAACTCAGAGGACAAGAGGAACATAACTAGCTTGCAGTGTGAAAGGGGAGGAGCTTTTAAAACAGGATGAGAGTCAGTTAGGCTGGACAAGAGTGGATGAACTCATCCATGGCACCATAAAGTGGATGATATCAGAGTAATATAATAGAAGGGGGTGAGTGTGAGAGAATGAGAGGAAGGACAGAAATAGTGGAAGAAGCTCAGATAATGACAGAAGTTTTCAAATGATTACGAGAGCTGATTTAATCCTGCCGGTGTGGATAAACAGCCCAAAGGAAATCATCTTGAATCTCTCTTGCACTTTTTTTTTTACAGTAAGTGATTGATGTGAAAGAATGATTTAGTCGTACAAGTTGTACCTGTCAAGCTGGCCATGTCTTTAGTGTAAATATACGCACGCACACATACGCGCACACGCGCAAGCTAAGAAACAAACACTGGTGTACAGTGGTGTTTCCTGTGCAAAGTGTAGCTACTAAATCTAGAGCACAACTACAGGAAATATATTTTGAAGTGAGTTAACAGTCTGAATTAAATGTGATGGGATAAACAGACACTAAAAGACACACAAAAAACACAGTTAAATACATAATATAATCAAATAGAATAAAAATAAAAATATAAAACATATAATAAATATATAAAGTAAATATAAACAGTATTGAAAATAAAATTATATTAAATTAAGAAGAAAATAGTATTGTTTTACACGGAAGTAATTAGAAAACACTGCTGCACAACAGAAAGTGTTGCAGATAGTGTGACTAAATGGGTCATCTGAAAAAAGACTGAACAAATGCAGGTTATGAATGGAAAAAGTGTGTGTTGGGGGTGGGGGGAAATGCATTCACAGAGTCTACTGAAATTAAATTCTTCCTAAAGAATCAGAGATTCTTAGCAAGGTTATTGAATATATATAAACAGCAAATGTGGTTTAGACATATAGTTCAGTCATGCATCTCTTTCAGCTTCTAATAGCAAAATATCACAAAACATACATAAATACTAAAATTAAATTTATTGTCTTTCTACCATTTGTTATTTTTGTTTTCACACACCTGCACTTGATGAAACACCACTGGAAACTTTGTTTGTCTTACTGATCATTCATGTGATATATTGGCTTGAACAAAAGATAGAACATTTATGCAAAACTTGATGATGTTTATATGCAAATAATGAAGAAGAGAAACATCTCTCCCAGGCTTGTCTACTAGAAAACTTATTTTCTGGCACCCTAAACATTAAACGGTAGGGTAGGCAATTTCAGAGAGGACAGCAATAGCAAGCTAGCTTTAAAAGCACAAGATCCCATCCCACACTCCCTTAAGAGCTCTCTCTCCAAAGCCACGCCTCCTCCAAAACACATGAACACGCACAGCCTGGAAAGCGTCATGAAAGGTGGTGTTAAATTACCACGTCTCAAAGCACAAAACTTTACAACAATAATGAACGTAAAAAACTTAAAAAGCTCTGACTTGTACCATCTGACTGCTGCAGATGCATTTCGGCATTGATGGTGTTGCCAAAGAAACGCATAATTTAGAGTCCGAGGACCCGAACAGCTCCAAATATGAACGGTTTGCTATCTCGTAATTACGGTCATGTCATGGTGTGAACGCAACATAAGCTCGGCTGCTGTTTGTTTGCAGCACTTGGTGACCGTCTGTCTACAACTCTGCATAGCCTTATGGAATGCACTGATGATGTGGGATGTCTGCGTGAAGTATAGAAATACATACGTTGACAAGCAGGTAGGACATCATATTATTGCATTCAGACCAAATGCAATGATTGGACAAACATTTTTTGGTCCTGAGACTTCTACAGAAGATATACAGTGGGTACGGAAAGTATTCAGACCCCCTTAAATTTTTCACTCTTTGTTATATTGCAGCCATTTGCTAAAATCATTTAATTTATTTTTTTCCTCGTTAATGTATACACAGCACCCCATTGACAGAAAAACACAGAATTGTTGACATTTTTGCAGATTTATTAAAAAAGAAAAACTGAAATATCACATGGTCCTAAGTATTCAGACCCTTTGCTCAGTATTTAGTAGAAGCTTTTTCACACCTGGATTTGGGAATCCTCTGCCATTCCTCCTTGCAGATCCTCTCCAGTTCCGTCAGGTTGGATGGTAAACGTTGGTGGACAGCCATTTTTAGGTCTCTCCAGAGATGCTCAATTGGGTTTAAGTCAGGGCTCTGGATGGGCCATTCAAGAACAGTCACAGAGTTGTTGTGAAGCCACTCCTTCATTATTTTAGCTGTGTGCTTAGGGTCATTGTCTTGTTGGAAGGTAAACCTTCGGCCCAGTCTGAGGTCCTGAGCACTCTGGAGAAGGTTTTCGTCCAGGATATCCCTGTACTTGGCCGCATTCATCTTTCCCTCGATTGCAACCAGTCGTCCTGTCCCTGCAGCTGAAAAACACCCCCACAGCATGATGCTGCCACCACCATGCTTCACTGTTGGGACTGTATTGGACAGGTGATGAGCAGTGCCTGGTTTTCTCAACACATGCTGCTTAGAATTGAGGCCAAAAAGTTCTATCTTGGTCTCATCAGACCAGAGAATCTTATTTCTCACCATCTTGGAGTCCTTCAGGTGTTTTTAGCAAACTCCATGCGGGCTTTCATGTGTCTTGCACTGAGGAGAGGCTTCCGTCGGGCCACTTTGCCATAAAGCCCCGACTGGTGTAGAGCTGCAGTGATGGTTGACTTTCTACAACTTTCTCCCATCTCCCGACTGCATCTCTGGAGCTCAGCCACAGTGATCTTTGGGTTCTTCTTTACCTCTCTCACCAAGGCTCTTCTCCCCCGATAGCTCAGTTTGGCCGGACGGCCAGCTCTAGGAAGGGTTCTGGTCGTCCCAAACGTCTTCCATTTAAGGATTATGGAGGCCACTGTGCTCTTAGGAACATTAAGTGCAGCAGAATTTTTTTTGTAACCTTGGCCAGATCTGTGCCTTGCCACAATTCTGTCTCTGAGCTCTTCAGGCAGTTCCTTTGACCTCATGATTCTCATTTGCTCTGACATGCACTGTGAGCTGTAAGGTCTTATATAGACAGGTTTGTGGCTTTCCTAATCAAGTCCAATCAGTATAATCAAACACAGCTGGACTCAAATGAAGGTGTAGAACCATCTCAAGAATTATCAGAAGAAATGGACAGCACCTGAGTTAAATATATGAGTGTCACAGCAAAGGGTCTGAATACTTAGGACCATGTGATATTTCAGTTTTTCTTTTTTAATAAATCTGCAAAAATGTCAACAATTCTGTGTTTTTCTGTCAATATGGGGTGCTGTGTGTACATTAATGAGGAAAAAAAATGAACAAATGATTTTAGCAAATGGTTGCAATAGAACAAAAAGTGAAAAATGTAAGGGGGTCTGAATACTTTCCGTACCCACTGTATGTACATTTTTTATATATTTAGAAAACTTCTATTATTGATTGCTATCAGGATGCGAAGACAGTTTCGACTACTATAACAAAAAAAAGACATTGCCTACCCTACCTTTAAGTCTTTCCCATCATCGTATGTGCTTCATAGCAACATAAACTATGTTGTCAATCTGTAAGCAAGTAATTTGCCTTTATCTAAACAGCACTTTCCACAAGGACCAGCTTCCTAAACTATTACAGTAAACCACAAAATCATAAATATAATGCTGACTAAACTCTTTCCGTGTTATTACACAAACGCACGCACACATAGCACAAATGCACACAAACTCAAAACCTTTCATCAGCAGATACTGTAATTGCATCTGTGAATTTAACTCTCTGACTTCAGAGTGGCATTTTGCTGAGCTCATGTAATACTTCAAACAGGCATTGGAGATAAAGATAATACATATTATAATATAGAAGCTACCTAGTTTACAGTCCATAAAATA
This sequence comes from Chanodichthys erythropterus, assembly GCF_024489055.1. Lineage (NCBI taxonomy): Eukaryota > Metazoa > Chordata > Actinopteri > Cypriniformes > Xenocyprididae > Chanodichthys > Chanodichthys erythropterus. Next base: position 36,619,029 of record NC_090227.1, on the reverse strand, counting down.
TAAGCTCGGTGCCTCTAAAATGAACTGGACTGCAGTGTTATAGTCAATGATATAATAAAAGATGCGTATATTTAGGCAGAATGCTCTTAATGAAGCGTAAGAGCACTAATGGCTCTTCCCAGCAGAGAGCCATACTCACTATTGGGCGGAGTCATTGAGCTGGTACTCGCGGGCACGGCTGAAGCACTCCTGGATGCCTGAATCAGACCACAGGCGGATCATGGCGGACAGCAGCTCCGGAGAGTAGGGCTCGGTATCCTCCATACGGCTCACAACATCACAGACCATCTTTGCATCAGCCTGTCAGAAAAAACACACAGACCATCCATCAGTGGATGAAGAGACATACAAACACAAGAGCGCTAAGTCACAAACTGTGCTCCAAATTGTAATAATTTTGCAATTAAAAGTCTGAGATTTAAATATGAACAACACAAACATTTCTTATCACATTTTCAAAGCCCTTTTCAGGGTTGTTCACAAGGACTGTTTTTGGCAACAAAGGATATTCATTTTGTAATGTTCCAGTTACATGAGCAACCACAACCGTTGGTGATGAGACAAAGTCAAGCAGAGTTCAACTTTATGCAAATAAGCAGTGAAGCGATGTGGGAACGCCTACTAGCAACCGACAGCGCTGAGAATTGTGACCTGCAGCAATTTCTTCAATGCCAGTGTGATTGTGGCTTTACTGTGTCAACAATTGACTCATTTGTGTCTATTTTTATTCCTTCCAAAGAATTTTAGCAGAAACATGTGAGGCAAAGTTGATGCTTGAGTGAAACTATAAAAAGCTTCTTTCTTGTTTTCCGATAAACATGCTTGTTTGCTCACAAAATGGAGGTTTATATTTAAAACATCCTGATGCAAGTTCACATTGTTTGTGCCTGTAAGGAAATTCCTTTTGCTGGCACAAAATGTTTTATTAAGCTCTCTCCATAATCTGGCTCTTACTATAAATAAAAAATACCTCTTTGGTCAGTTATCTTTGCATAACAACTTTGGGTTATACAAACTTGTGCAAGGGCAGAATGAGAGAGCATAATGGAAGGAGAGAGAACAAAATCAGCGACTTCTCTATTAAGTAAAAGTGACATATTATTATAATCTCTGAATCTGCTGTTCCTCATTTGCATATAGTTGTTCCATTTGAAAGAGAAGAACTTTAAGGGCACACTCAAATGTGTTGGATTTTTAGAAGGAGCAACTCAGAGCAGATAATGCTTTTTAATGGTGCTGACAGTGCTGAGAATATACTGCATGTATACCCACCAACCTGAGGCAAAAGCGCAAGAAACTGTGACTCATAATCAGGGTCTTGATCACTTTGTTCCTATGTACTTTCTGTGATGATTAGCCCTTATTCTACAGTGAAATCTGATGCAGAGATGGATGGATGGATGGATGGATGGATGGATGGATGGATGGATGGATGGATTCTAGACAAGTTCTGTCATGAAACTCTAGATGGCACAGGCTCATGGATCCTTAACTCCCTCGGGTCGGCGGTCACGCCGGCGTGATCACCACGTTTTTTTTCTAACCAGTGTGAAAGAGACTCAAAATATTCTGTCAATGTTGCACATACAATTAAGAGTTATACACCATTTTAATCTGTGGAATATCTTCTTTTATTTGTGTACACTCAGAGTAACAACAAAATGTTGTGCTTTTTGTAAAATAAAGAAAACTAACATGATGCGTGATCTCTCGTCTCCCTCTGAACGAACTCCAATCTGATAGCTCTCTGAAAATTAACTGTAACTTAGAGAATACTAATCACAAAAAAATTAGACTTATGTCTAAAAAAAACGATGAAATGTCAGGTTTTAAATCATGTAAGTCAAATCGAAAACAAATATTCTGTGTTTATGTAATCAATATGAAAAGCGGTAAAGCGGTCACGCCCACAGAGCCAGCGCTATTCAGACGCAAATTCTGAGTCAATACATGCATACATCGTCTCAATCGTGTATTTATTGTCTTGAAAAGTGTTTTGAATAGCCATAGTTAGCGATCTCTGGCCTCTGTTAGTTCGGTTAGTTCTTGGATTGCCTATTCTTCTTTAGCAGGCATTTGTGGACAAAAGGTGCACAGAGCGCCCTCCTGCTGCAAGTATGAATTGAAAACACAGTATCCAGCGCTCATGGTAATGACAATAAATATTGAATAATTACTCCTGTGTATAGAAAATTGACATAAACATATGAGAATCCATCAATATTTCTCCAAATGTGCATGCTTTTAAGCTAAAAGCCTATATGAAAATGTCATAGAGGTAACATAATTGTTCAGACACTTTGCATCACAGAAATACATTATATTTTAAAGTATATAATAGAATTACCTCATTTTGAAGAAAAAACTCTAGTCTACAACCATCAATACCCAGAAGTCTTGTGAACAAAGATTTAATATATATTTTTTGCCTTTATTTCAGTGACTTAAGTTTTTTTGTTTTTTCAATAAACCCGCATAAACATTATTCCTTCAAAAACACAAACATGTACATACATGTTCCTCACATATTATTGTAGCCTAGTTTAAGCTGAATACAGTGTAATGACACTTTTTCCATTAATATGTTTATGAACAACTGAAAAAAGCACAAATATCAGGGCATGTCAAAACTTCTCCAGGCCCCCAAAAATCCTCAGACCCCTGAGGGTTAAAACAAGCTGCTAACAATTCCACCATAAATTACATGGCACAAGCTGATTGGTTCCTGTTGCATCTCCAGCCATTTAGCTTACTGCTCAACATTTAAATAGTTGGTCAGTGTTTGCTGTAGCAATCTGCTGTAGCAGTTTGCGCAGCAGCGCACTTTCAAAGTTTCTGAAACGCTCCACCTTCCCCAGCTGCACCTGCACAAATCTGCTACAGGTAATTGAATACATGCAATTTTTTGCAGCAGCAGTATGTCTTACATGCTCACAGCTGCATGTCTGTGTATGCGCTGGCAGTAGCAAGGCTCTGTACTTGCTCTAAAGAAGCAGCAATAACAGCAGCAGAATAGCAGATCTATTCCGCCAAAAATAAATACATTAACATCATTATAATCTCAATTACCATGCTAAACACTTCTGAGAGTTGTCGTGATAGAAATATACACATTATATACACTATAATATTTTGTATACACATTACAACATTACAACTGACTTCCTGTTTCTCGTTCATTCTTTCCTCCCTCTTGCTCTGTCCAGCTCACTTATGACATCACTCCCTTTTACAAACACATTTAAAAAGCTTGACAGCAATAACGACTTCTGAAAAGAGCGTTTAGTTTCTTTTAAAGACATCACAATCGAGCTTACTACTCAAAGGGGCTGGGTTCCGCCATCCCGTAAATCCACAACAGAGATGCAACTATGGAAGCCAAAAGAGGAGAGCGTGAGAAATGGACTGGATGAGTGGAGTGAAAAGAAAAGACCCATGTTAAATAGAGAGTGGAAGAGAAGATGGGGGTCAGTTCAAGAAGGCTGGTCTTGCACCCTTTCCATTATCTGCGGTGAGAAAGAGTAAAGCGTTCACACACTAAATGGAGTGAGATGGGGGGCCTGGGAATGAAAATGAGGGAAAAAACAAAGCACGGATGTCGCTAATTAATCCTCAATTAATTAAAGCAAATGCTATTTTGTGAAGTATTTCTACTGTGAAGATGCAGACATATTCCTCTCAACTGAGAAAAATGGATGCATCTTCCGTATGACTTGTCAATAGGGACAGATATTGCATCTCCATGGTGATGCAGCGGGGGCAGCATCAGCAGCAGGAGGCCGTATGATTGGCTGAGGGATCCTCCCTTTCCTTCTCCCCCAGTGAGTGTGACCTTTGAGAGCAAGTCCTCTGAACTCAGCATGACTGAACCTTCTTGAGCCCTTATAACACACACACACATCATAATCTATCTGTATTCAATCCTAATAAATGTTTCTATCAGATTTTTTTTTTTACAAATTAAAAATGAGCAGAACAAAATGTACTATTAATGGTTATAAGTAGTCTAATAATCTATAAGAATAATGAATTCAAGCTTTACAACACAACATGAACCAGAGGATTACCTCAACATTACCCCTTCCGGGGAATTATGGGACATCAAACTGGCGTCCAGAGGCTCTTTGAGCCTTTATAGTGACAAATGCCTTGGTCCAAGGACTGGAGGTTTACGATGGGAACATTTGTGCCATGCATTTTTCTTTTGTTTAAAAAACTACAAAAAATAAACCCATAAAGCTGACAAGATTCAACGGCCATGCACCTGTTTCCTGTCTCTCTGTGCATATCTCGCAGGTGGGTCTGTCTCTAATGTCACGACATTGGTCACGCCTCTCATTCTTCATTCTCTCTTCTACCTCCATTTTAGTTTTTTTGGGGAAGGTGCACAGCACAGAAGGAGCATGTGATTCCTGAGTGATTGCCTATTGAATTTGGATCAGGCTCATAGAGACACATAATAGCTATTCATTATGGCCCTTGCACAGACTAAAGAGAATGGACCAATCTTCATCAGCATTCATTTATTAGAGGAAACAGCGCGAGGAGAGAACTCAACGCGCTGTAGATTTAAATCGCAGATCAGTCAGTAGCCCGGCGTGACGGACAGTATCCTTACAGACACCCTGACGCTGCACCTGGTGTGAATACGATTATTGTAAGAGTGACGCAAGTAGAAATTGTGAACGCACACATACAATAGAACTGTCATTTTACAGTAAATGTTGGATTCCTCAGAGTATCATTAGGCTTTTGCACAGCTCATATTGAGTGCTGAGGGCGTCGCTGGTTGACACAACATGATGGTGTCTGTGTCTGCCATTGTTACAGCAACACACAATGGCTAATCGGTTCAAACTAAAGTTCAAACTGGGTATTGGCAACTACCTTGTGATATGTAGCACATCGCAACACATGTCACGATTAATTATGTGACATCTTATTTGGATCACAAAAGAGATGGACACAGCGTGTCCATGAGACGGGATAAATGGGATCAGTTTCAATCTCTCTCATGTGGTTCATAGACGTGGCTCTGACCCGACAGAGAAATGCTTGTTTCAGTTTTTCCACTTTTTACATTATGCTTTTTATTTTTATAAATAAGATGGATGGATGGATGGATGGATGGATGGATGGATGGATGGATGGATGGATGGATGGATGGATGGATGGATGGAAGGAAGGAAAGATCGATAGAACGATAGATAGATGGAACGTTAGATACATACATACATACATACATAGACTGTGTATGAAGTGTGTATGGTACTGTATGAAGTACAGTGTAGGTCAACTGCAATACGGTTGTAGGTGTTCTAGTGATAGTTGTAGGTGGCTTCTAATCTTGCAATGAACAGGAGAGTAACATACATTCCCTTATCAGCCCCAAGGGCTGTGGTCTAATAATCTATCACTGACAACGGCAACTTTCCTTTCAAACTTGCACAGAGGAAAGAGAGATGTTCTGCTTTGCTGAAGATGTATAGACCCTGCTCAAGTACTTTATCAAAGTCCATGACACAACTCCCTAGACATGGATTTAAACTACAAATCATCTTTTCAAGGTTACAACCACTGGACTTCTAAAATGAGGAGGCTGAGAGGTCATTAAAAAACAAGGTTCTTAGTGTATTTTAAAATGGACATGACCGAAAGAGGTGCTGTGAGTGGGCGAGATGCTAACTAATCCATTCGTTTACACCATTTCTGTGAATCTGGACCTTCACAGTCATGCCACAATTCATCTATGAGAATTCAATGAACTCAAGAGAGCCAAAAGATTTTCTTTATTTGCTAGTGTCGCCATTAGACTGTTCATTTAGAAACATTTCTGGATCTTATACTATTCGATCTAATATTTTATAGTATTTGTTTTGGATTTATTTCTGTTAAGTACCTTCTCTGAGAAAACCCCTCATTTTTCCTTGTTATGATTTGAGTGTTAACAAAAGTCCTCATAAGACGTTTGAAATAAATTTCTGAGGCATCTTGTAAGAAATAAGGGAAATGCTACTAGATGCACTTTCTTTAATAACCATTGCTGATGTTAATAGCACAGAGGTGTGAAAGCCAGAGAAAGACAAGCATGGATAATCTGTATGACGGCAAAGTCCCTTCAGATAACCGCACACACACACACACACACACACACACACACACACACCCATTCAGTACCATTATGGATGCGCTTAAATTAGAAAACAGAATAGCTAGCTATACATTGATGACATGTCCAATTCATCTCTCAGTGACTCACTCCATCGATTTATATTAGTATCTTGGTATTCATACACACATATATACAAATAACAGTGCTGCTCGAGGACCCCTGCGGTACCGTGCAAAATGTGAAAACACTACTATTAACTGAAGCCAGGTTGGATCTTTACCGTGTATTATCAAAGCATGCTAATCATGATAATGCATCATGCTTATCATGTTAACATATTTATTTAAGGAACTTTTTGCTTAGGTCTATGCCCATGTACACACTGTAAAATTGCATTTAATCGCATTTAACTTACCACGTGTACGGAATACGACTCACAACTAACACCGTCGCATAGCAAAGTTCTGGTGTTGCGCAAAGTAATATTACAGAGACTAAACTCATTATGTTCTGCGATTTTAACTAAACCACCACTGACAGAGGCTTTGTGTTTTGTATTGGAAGGCTGCTTCATCCACTTATTTTAAGTGTTTTTATTTAAAGTGTTGTTGTTCTTGTTGTTCGTTTTAGAATGCAGTTGTCACTTCCATAAATTACTGAACTCTGTGGGTACAGAACAGGATTAGGCACTAAAAGGTGAACTGACAACCAAATTTAGCTGCAGTGTGTACAGTACGTGGCCTATGTGAACTAGCCTTTAGTTTTCCAAAGAATCATTTTGTTGTGTAGAGCATGGAACACTACACCAGGTTTATGGGTTTGATTCCCAGGGAATGCACAAACTTAAAATGTACAAAAATCTTCAATGCAATGTAAGTCACTTTAGATAAGCGAGTCTGCCAAATGCATAAATCATAATCAGCATGTATTTAAAACACACAAACCCAAAAAGAAGGCTAAAATTACTGAGGCAAACCCACTATTTCATCAAGAGGTTTTTAAGCTGTGTTTCTATGGCAGAGAGGGAAACCCATGATAATAAATGTGATGAAGTAGATGAATGACGCTGTATGTTCCACAGAATGGCACGCTATGCAGTGATGACCGTTCATCTCCTGACAAAATCAACTTAAGTCAGTAATATGATCGTGTTATCACCAAGACAGACAGACACACGCAGACCTGCATCATTAATCAGCTGCTGAGTTCGTCTGGTTCACATACAATGAGAAAGTCACATCAGAAGAGACTGTCGAACGGCACCACAGCATGAAAACACAAGGAGAGGACCGTGTTTCTCACATGGGTCAGGTCAGGCTGAGGCCTGCACTGACTAATACTATAGTCCTCCAGTTCTGAATACAACACCAGAAGGATGACAAAGCACTGACTCATAAAGATGATATGATTTGATCTGATATACAAGAGGCACACTGTTACTAACAAGCATTCTACTGCAGATCTACAACAGTCGTATTCAAACATCATTTATTCGATCCTTGTGAACAAGAATTACATTTTAGCATACTTCTAAAGTGTAATGTTTTTAGACGCTTAATTGCATGTTTAATTGTATTTAAATGAAAATTAATTATAGTTTAAATTTAAATCAAATGCACTTAGCTGAATTTTAAATCGGACGCAATTACTTCTATTGTCTTTGAAATATTAACGTACTGTCAAATGTAATGACAAGCATTTATAGTAAACTAAAATATACTTTAATGTTATTTCCATTGAAACTTGTATTATATTAAATGTAATATCGAATAACAGTACAGTTAAAATTATAAGTTCTTTACATGTGCTTTATAATAGTCAAATCAAAATATGTGTACTTGTTTATTCAAATATGTGACCTTGACCACAAAACAGTCATAAGTTGCACGGGTACATTTGTAGCAATAGCCAACAGTACATAGTATGGGTCAAAATTGATTTTTCTTTTATGCTAAAAATCATTAGGACATTAAGTAAAGATTATGTTCCATTAAGATATATTGTACATTTCCTACCCTAAATATATCAAACATTTTTGGCGATTTTCTCAATATTTTGATTTTTTTTGCACCCTCAGATTCCAGATTTTTCTTTCAGATGATGTATAAATCTCAATTTAAAAAAAAAACTGACCCTTATGACTGGTTTTGTGGTCTAGGGTCACATATAATGATTTTAAATGTACATTAAAGGGCACCTATTATGCAAAATTCACTTTTACATGGTGTTTGACCATAAATGTGTGTTGGCATTGTGTGAGCAAAACCACCCTAGAATGAGAAAAATCCACCCAGTGTTTTTTTTACAATCTCAATAATTCATAAGCACTGTCTCAGAACGCCCTGTTCTAAGATTGCTCTCACTGTGACGTAGAATTGCGCTAAGCCCCACCCACGTGGTTTGATTGACAATCTGGTTTTGGCATAGACCCCGCCGTCGGTGATCTGTCAACCATCCTCCATTGTTTCAACGACAGCCGGTAATGTCTCCTAAGTAACATAAGTGTTCTGTTGTGGGATGTAATAATGAACATAGTAGTTTTCACTTACTTCCGACATCAGAGCCACTGAAAACGCAGTGGATGGATTTTATTTACGAAGGAAAGGCGCCACTCAAAATTCCAAAATACGTTTATGTTTGCGCGAATCATTTTTTGACTGACTGTTTTGAGAACGAGGGTCAATTCAAAGCAGGTCTTGCTTCAAAGTTAATCCTCAAGTGTGGATCGTTGCCTACTGTTCGCGATACAACGTCACCTCCAGAAGAAGTAAGTGTATTTAATGTTTTTTGAGCAAATAGTCATTTCAGTCGATGTCAGCCAATTCAATAACAAATGCGTCTAAAGTTGTTGTCGTCGTCGTAGAATGTCTGTGTATATAATTCAAACCTTGTTTGTATAGTGTGTATCTAACG